>NC_135663.1:17788295-17842953 GCF_964188315.1 Podarcis muralis
GGTCCTGGCTGAGTCTGAAGCTGGAACCTAGCCTAGTGAGCTACCATGGACAGCGTACACCAAGTCATCTGAGTGCTTGTTCAGTACTGAAGGTAATAAAGGCATTCAACATTGAGAGCCGGTGTGGTACAGTGGTTAGAGTGTCAGTCTTGGACCTGGGAGACCATGGTTCGAATCACCATTCAGCCATGAAGATCATTGAGTGACCTTGGGCTAATCACTCACTCTCAGCCTAACCTACCTCACAAGGTTGCTGTGAGAATGAAACAGGGATGAGAACTATAAAGGTACCCCTGCCCGTACGGGCCAGTCTTGACAGACTCTAGGGTTGTGCGCCCATCTCACTTAAGAGGCCGGGGGCCAGCGCTGTCCAGAGACACTTCCGGGTCACGTGGCCAGCGTGACAAAGCTGCATCTGGCGAGCCAGTGCAGCACACGAAAACGCCGTTTACCTTCCCGCCAGTAAGCGGTCCCTATTTATCTACTTGCACCCGGGGGTGCTTTCGAACTGCTAGGTTGGCAGGCACTGGGACCGAGCAACGGGAGCGCACCCCGCTGCGGGGATTCGAACCGCCGACCTTTCGATTGGCAAGCCCTAGGCGCTGAGGCTTTAACCCACAGTGCCACCCGCGTCCCATGAGAACTATACATGCACTTAAAAACTGCTTGGAGGAACGGTGGGGCGTAAATTAAATAGAAGTCTTTGGATTGGCAAGGCCTGGCACAAATACTAGAAAACTGTCCATTTATTAGTTGTGTTTACACCTCACATTTCTTCCAAGGTAGCATGTGTGGTTTGCCTCCCTCCATTTTGCCCTCAGGACTATCAAGTGATGGAGGCTAAGCTGAGAGATTGTGACTGGCTAGGTGGAAATTTGACATTACGTTCTCTCCAGTTCTGAAACAACACTAGCTTCCAAAGCACTTTGTCTTCTTGATCGCCAGCTTCCAACTTGTGAGCCTGGTAATCCTTCAGGTTACACCATGGCCCTCATGTGGCCCCCTGACATTTCCTTGGTTTTAGTAATGGCTTGTAGACAATCCTTCGGTTCCTATTCTCCCTTATCTTCCACATATTCCTAAGGGATACTGGAAATAGCAACATGCTGAAGAGAGATTTGTCATGTTAATAGTTATTTGAGAGCTAATGGCTGTTGAAGGGAGAACCTGTTGCATTTTATTTGGAGCAGAAACAATAGGTTTCAGTCCGTTCTCAGTTAAATTTATTTCCATGATATTATGCACTACATGACTACAGAACATATGTATAATTTGTTTAAAAAATGGAATAAGCAGACCTGGTTCTCTATAGTGCCATTCTTTGTTCATCATTCCACATCATTGCTCTTTTTGTGATGCTGATAAGTTGTCTTACAGTAGCAAGCCAATCCAATGTCAGCATTAGCTGAAAGATAATCTATTAATTTAATTACAGCCATAACAGAGTGTGCAATTACTCTTCTAGAACAGCTAGAATGGAGTGATTCAGATGTATATTTACAGTATTAACCCAAATTTCTTAAATGACCTTCTAGTGCCAACTTGGAAAGTGGTGTGTGAAAAGACAGGAGATGGGGATGTAAATTAACCAACTTTTTCTTACTCCTTTCATTGCTGAATGGCTACACTTCTCTGGATGGTTATGAAGTAACCTTGCAAACCCATGGAAGTTGTGTAGTGGTTAGAGTGTTGGATTAGGGCAAGGGTCAGCAAACTTTTTCAGCAGGGGGCCTGTCCACTGTCCCTCAGACCTTGTGGGGGGCCAGACTATATTTTTTTTTTGGGGGGGGGGAAATGAATGAATTCCTATGCCCCACAAATAACCCATAGATGCATTTTAAATAAAAGGACACATTCTACTCATGTAAAAACATGCTGATTTCCAGACTGTCCGTGGGCTGGATTTAGAAGGCGATTGTGCTGGATCTGGCCCCCGGGCCTTAGTTTGTCTACCCATGGATTAGGGTCTGGGAGACCAACATTCAAGTCCCCACTGCAATTTCAAGTGATAATATGCATGTGTGAATGGACAGATCTAACACCATGGATAGATCTTCCATAACATAGCATTTGAAATACAATGCTTCTCAATGGAGACAATTTGCACATGTAGCTGCCATCGAGAAAATAAGTGGTCTGCACATATGTGTGAACAAAGTCTGGAACTATCTAAATTCTCAGGAACTGACATGATTATGGCATTGCTCTTAATAAAAAGCAAAGAGATGGAGGCTTATGAGAGCTAGTGAACCTGGCCATGTGGTTGGCAATGATTGCACTTCTATTTAAATGTCACAGAAGGACCAAAATAGCATCTGAGCCTGGTAGACAAATATAGCTGCAGGCTGTGCCTTTTAGATGATGGATATCAGGAGAGAAACCCCATCATTGTAGTAATGTTCTGCAGTTTTGTCAGGATGAAAATTAGAGAAGTTGAATCCATCTTGTTTATCTTGTCTGAAGTAATAACTAGCTGAAGATGGGCCAATTCATATAAACCAAAACAAACGAACAAAATCTTCACATAACATGCCCTGGGTGCCCTTGGGGGATGCTTTTCGCATAGGGAATGTCATGTGTGACCTGGGCAATTAATCAGTGCAGCCATAGCTTTCTGGTGGTGATTTCTACAATTGTGACAGCATCTTTTCCAGCTGTGACTATCACAAGAAAGTCTTCTGAGTAGGTGCAGTCAGAATTGTGGATTGCCCAGGTTACAAATATAACATTCTTCATAAGAATATGTTCCTGTGGATAGTTGGGGTAAATGCGTACATATCTTAAATGGTCTTGTGTATCAGTATGTCTGAGATATCAGTGAGGGCAGTTCATTGCTTTTCATTGCTGTTTGAGTTGAGCAGATGTTTTCTCCTTTTTCCCATCCTTCTCCATGCCTGAGTTCCTCTAACATTTTGGAGGAAGCAACTTGTCAAAGATCCTGGAATTGGTGCAGCTGCATACCAGGGTCTGTGCAGCTGAAGAGATTCTATCTAAGCTCTTGATTTGCAATGCCAGGGTATTTTGTGCTCTGTCCTGCCAAGAAGTGGCTTTCAGACCTTCTACCATTGAATCATTTCCACATCAGCTTGTTTGTTAGGAGCCCCAACACATTTGCCAGAGAATTGCAATGTGTTGCCAAGGATTCTGCATCATGCTGCATCTAGGACCTCACTGTTGTCTCATCTGAGCTAACAGGATGGCTTAGAACACACTCTGCATTCTCACATGCAGTGGCTGCATACAATAAGGAAGATCAGTAATTAGGGGTCTGCCATGTTTCAGGGATGCGGGTGGCGTTGTGGGTTAAACCACAGAGCCTAGGACTTGCCGATCAGAAGGTTGGCGGTTCAAATCCCTGCGACGGGGTGAGGTTCCGTTGCTCGGTCCTTGCTCCTGCCAACCTAGCAGTTCGAAAGTACGTCAAAGTGCAAGTAGATAAATAGGTACGGCTCTGGTGGGAAGGTAAACGGCGTCTCCGTGCACTGCTCTGGTTCACCAGAAGCAGCTTAGTCATGCTGGCCACATGACACAGAAGCAGCTTAGTCATGTTGGCCACATAGCTGTACGCCGGCTCCCTCGGCCAATAAAGCGAGATGAGCGCCGCAACCCCAGAGTCGGACACGACTGGACCTAATGGTCAGGGGTCCCTTTACCTTTACCTTTATGTTTCAGGGATGTTTGCCACTATTACTGATCAAGAACACTTAATTTGTTTCAGAGAACTGCCAAGTTTGCTCTAAACCAGCGTTTTCCAACTTGGTTCCCTCCAAATGTTGTTGGACTCAAACTCTCAAAGACCCAGCCAGCATGGCACATTGGTCAGGAATGATGGGAGCTTTAGTCCAAAAAGATCTGGAGGGAACCAGATTGGGAGAGGCTGCTTTGGACCATAACTGGAAGAGGAGGAAGCAGTCTCGGGGAGCAAAGACCCTAATGGGTGTGGTGCTACTCATACCCTCCACTTCCATCACAGCACCTGTGCACAACATAAAGTTCTCTCATGTTTCCCATGTAAACATGTTGGGTATTAGTGTACAGGATCGATGTGGCTCTCAGGTGTCCTTGCACCTTGCATATTTTTATGCTGCGGTGCCCCTAACCTCATTGTGAAATGGAAACTGAAGATCCACAAGATATGGTAAACTTTCAAACAGCCAGTGATTAAGAGGACTTGGCTTGACTGGAAAGCTTGAATATAGACTGGTTCTTGTTATTCTTATCACATGACTACTCCAGGTATGTGTGAACAGGAAAGCTTCTGCTGTATAGCTTTACATTTACTTTGCTATAGGTTAGATTTTGCTGGATTAGCTATGCGGCAAAAGCACTCCATATCCCAAAAGGCCAACATTTGCGGTTTCAACAAAGATAACATAGCAAATTATTATATTTATATGTGATGCTCAAATTATATTTCAGGGCTGTACTAGGGTGGTAAACACAGTGGTTTCAGCAGTTGTTGTCTGATTGGAATGAGATCTGTGAGAGCAAGGTTAAATTTAAAGTAGGTTTCCTGAGCACACAATGGACTGAGAATTAGAGATGGAGGGAGGAGGAAGATGAAAGGCAAAAAGTTTCTTGAAAGTTGTGCTAGGTTTATCTGACAAGCCATGCTTAAAAAAGAAATTGAAAAGAAAGATGAGGGAGGAAATGAAAGGAGAGGGAGAGAAAAAAAAGATATCAAAAGCAAAAAGTCCCCAGTAGGCAATAAGCTGAAGCTTGCACTGGGGTATTGTATGGTATTTCTGCTACAGTGGAAAAGATTTAAATCAGAAATCTTACACATAGTATTTAGTAGAAAAATGCTGTGTGCATTTTACCAAGTTAGGCAACGCATATAAGATAAATGATAATTATTCCTAATTATTATATATTCCTTGCTCATGAATAAATCAATCGTGATTAATAAAGCCTGGATTTGAAATGGACGGATAAGTCTGAATTTTTATCAGGCAGACTAAACACAACTTAAAGGATCCAACATTTCTTTTTGCTCCCTGCTCTTATTTTACTTCATTGGCCGTTCCTAGGGCTGTCCAGCTTCCCTCAGCCTGGTCAGGAAATAGTCATAGGCTGTGTAGCAAAATTCTCCCAGAACTCCACTGCTAAAGTTAAACATCCCCCCTTTACATCTACCAACCACCCAAGTTGTACATGATGTTGGGATATGAAAAGAAAGAATCCCTCTTCAGGCATTGGCAAACATGTGTAGGTTGGGAATGTGTGAAGAGTCAAGGATATCCGCATAAATCCCACCCCATAATGTTCCCATAATGTGAAGTCACTCTCAGACCACAGGCAAAAAAATTAGGCAGAGCAATGAATGCAGCTCATTGTCCAATTGATTATATTCCAGCCATGCGAAACTCAGATGTTTCTGCATGCACAAACATGCACACCTGTCCATCCATACAACGGGCATTGAGGATAAGGCTATCAATGGCCACTAGCTATGATGGCTATGCTCTGCCTTGATGGTTGGCATCAGCAGTAGGTCTGGTTTAACTCGCACAAGTGGGGAGAGCACTTTTGCACTTAGTTCCTACTTTGGTTTTCCCAAACCAAACAGTAGCTGGCCATTGTGAGAGCAGAATGCTACTGGCATCATCAAGCAGGCTCTTTTTATGTTTTTACATTCTCTGCCAATCTCTGCCAAGCAGCTACATGAGGTTCCAGGTGCTTATGGCATACTGGATTGAGTTTCCTTTGGGAAGATTGAGGCACAGCAGAGGCTAGTGTCTTTAAGAAATATGATTTATGAGCACATATTTACACCTGGAAGTCTGAAGTAGATGAGGTGCAGAACATTATAACCCAAGAGTGTCTCTCGTTGCCCCTCTCACGGCTTCAGCAAGGTTGGGTCCAAAGTAGCAGTCAGGCATGGCTCCTAGTCTTTTAGTGCAGCTTCCCCCAAGATGGTTTTGCTTTGTCCTCCTTCTCTTTCCCAGCACACCTTTAGCCCCCAAACCCCAAGCCTCCTGTGAACTTTTCCTGGCACCTTCCACACACCCCTTACCTTGGCGCCCTCTGTTTTGCACAGACCTGAGCACCTTCCCTGATGTATAGATAGATGCCTGGGCATTGTTTCATAATGACATATATTTAACCAGCCTGGCCAGGCTAGTTTGCATAGTCTAAACCCAGTAATTTCCTTTAGCGCAGTTCAGGAGAACTACTGTGGCCTGTATCCTTTCTCTTCAATATCCCAAATATTAGCTAGATTCTGACATTTATTGATTTCTTGGGTTTAGTGAGGTCTCTACCCCCCCTGCAAACTTTTAACAATAGCAAGTGTTTTAGACAATATTGAGGCAACCAGTGTTGCTGTAGGAAGTAACCATGCCAACTAGGTGATTCAAGTGATAGGCGGTTGCAAACATTGTTGCTGACAATGGCAACCTGGTATATTGCCTAGCTAAGATATGAATAGGGATGCCACAAAGATCATTGATTCCTCCATTCCCTGTATGAAGCCTGAAAACTTGCCGGTGTGAATAAGTGCATGGATAGCAAACATTTTCATTGCATTTGTGAAAAATAAAAGCAAGAGGCTTAACAATACAAGCTGTTGTGAAATAGAGCAACTGGATATGCCATGCATAACAGTGATTCCGTTCTGCATTAGAGTGCTTAGTAATATTGTGATTTCAAATGGGGAATGATGTGCAATTAGGTCAATTGCATATGTGAGGCATATAAACGGTTCATAAATGATTCCAATCACCCTGATTTTTAATTATGTGAGCAGTTGAGTCTCTGCTCAAACATAGCACAGAACTAAGTGTCGGTTCAGATGCTGACAATCTCTAGAGGAGATGCTGCCAGTTTTAGTTGCTCATGTGTTGGCTTTTTCACTGCAGATGGCCCACACTAATGGATCAGACCTCCTTAATCCACTGCCCAGGCTTGTGTTCCAGGGAGGTAACTTTGGTGCTGCTAGCACAGTGGTTTGAGGCGTCTTTTGTTGTCTCTCAAGACAGATGGATGCCAAAAGTCTAGCAACCTGCCCAATGCTCAGGGTGGGCCAAGGAGAGCAACCCCACTCCCTATTAATCATGCCGTGCCATTTTCATGTGTGTGCATAATTTCCATTATGAAAGTGTGTGCTCAAGATTATGTGTATCTGCCACTGTGCTTGGAGGACAGTGCTGGAGGACAATGCACCAATGAATTGATTTGGAAAAGGATGTTCTCTGTGGTGGCACCTATATTATGAAACAGTCTCCTCTTAGAGATTCAATGGGCACCTTCTGCAATGTGTTTCTGCTAGTAGTCAGAGACATTATTGTTTGCCAAGGCATTTCTGGACTCTCCACCAATTGCTTTTTGTTATTTATCCTTGGTCTACTGAATCATGCATAATAAATATGCAATTTTGGGAACTTTCATTATTTTGCATTGCTGTACACTGCTTTGACATATTTTGTAAAAAGTGGTATCAAGGGAAAGGTAAAGGGACCCCTGACCATTCGGTCCAGTTGTGGACGACTCTGGGGTTGCGACGCTCATCTCTCTTTACTGGCCAAGGGAGCCAGCGTACAGCTTCCTGGTCATGTGGCCAGCATGACTAAGCCACTTCTGGTGAACCAGAGCAGTGCATGGAAATGCCGTTTACCTTCCCGCCAGAGCGGTACCTATTTATCTACTTGCACTTTGATGTGCTTTCGAACTGCTAGGTTGGCAGGAGCAGGGACCGAGCAATGGGAGCTCACCCCGTCGTGGGGATTTGAACCGCCAACCTTCTGATCGGCAAGCCCTAGGCTCTGTGGTTTAGACCACAGCGCCCCCCCGCCCCCCTAAAAAGTGGTATAGAACTCTTCAAATAATTATTCTCATCATCATCCAAGCATGTGTGCTGATAGATGCAGACTTTATCTAATGTTCACTTCTTTGTCTATGCTTTTGGAGACAACATGATTGCAGAAACTACGTAACTCATGTGTGCCTGCATATGCCTAGGTCTCACATGGCATTAAAGGCACAGTAGGTCAGCCCTTAGAGACTACCCTCAAAGGAGACAAAAATGGCACAGCAAATCCTTTAATGGGGAGCATGGTGGGGTCAAAAGCATTTCCAGAAGCATCGGATCAGAGCTATGTATCAGAATGGGAGGTCACTGACTTTTGAAAGCAATGCACATCCACCTTTTTGGGAGGGGGTTGTCATTGCCTTTAAAAATCACATCTGCATGAAATCTGCTAGGAAGAGGTGTGAATGTATTTCATAATGTAAAGAATGAAGCAGGAAGACAATGCCATCATTTTTGCAATATTATAGAAAGCAAAGCTGTGAAGGAGCTGGAAACAAAAGAGGAAAAGTCACTCTGGTCATTAAATTAGCAGTTGCTGCTCTCTCTTTCCCCCCTCCCCCACAAAAAAATATTTTTGCATGTTGTTAAGCCTGCCAACTGTTCCTAAGGCTGCAATTAATTGGCTCTTTGTATTGAGGAGAGTGCAACTGTTTTTAGAAAATACTAGGTTCATAGTCTCCTATCAATGCCACAAAACAGAAAGGCAGCTTCGTGCTTTGTGAACGGTGCTGAGAATGCCGGGATTGTTCACGGTGGTAGCTTTGTATTCCAAGTGCGTTATGGAAATTGACAGTTTGTAAACTTGCGAGCTGTTAAAATAGCTCCTGCAACCTCTCCACTTTTCCTAATTTGGTTTTCAGAAAGTGCTCCCTTTCCCTTCCTCTCATCACCTCCGGCATCTGCAATGAAGGAGAAAATATATGCTGTTTAGAGCTAATCCCTTTATGGTTTTTTCAGACAGCCCCACATATTACTGATGTTGCAAAGACTACTTTAGCCAAAGAGAGGCAGACCCACCATGATCTTTTGCTCTTGTTGTTTGATGTCATGCGCTACAGGGAAAAAACGCCCGATAAGTGCATTCTGAAGGGGTGTTCTCTTATCAGTCTGCTACTTATGCTTCCCGAGACCTTGGTTCAGCTGTTCTGGAACACAGGGAAGCACCATCTTTTATGGTTAATTGCTTGCAGATCTTAACGCGGCTGTTCTCAGCTTGCTCCCTCTGGTAAACACAGGCCTGCTGGATCACCATAGGCTACAATTTCTCCCGGTAGTGGATTGTTTAGTAATTGCATGAAGATAGGGAAAGAAAGAACAACCCGAAGTCATAGAAGTGCCAAGGAAACTGAAGATGTGAAGGAAATGAAGGCTGTTGGCAAAACTAATAGAGAGGGTAACAGATACAGAACTGAGGGGTCTACTTCCTAACCCCGTCGCTGTCTTTTATAGGCAGCTTTCCATCCGTGTCAAATTTGTCTCTTGAATAGATCCTTTAACCACGAGGAGGCTGTTATCCATTCAAATGCTTCCCTTTGGCTCAAGGGAACTGGCTTACTGGAGGACCCAAGTGACGACTGTGGCTTCCTCCCCACTTCCTGGCTGCCTTCAGCCATCTCTTTCATGGATCCTGTTCTCATATCCGAGGGCTCTGGCAATATAGGAGTGCCTCTTGAATCCCCACAATATTTATATACAGTCATACCTCGGGTTGCGAACGCTGCGGGTTGTGCGTTTTTGGGTTACGGATGTGCCGAACCCGGAAGTTCAGGAATGGATTACTTCCTGGTTTCGGTGTCTGCTCATGTGCAGAAGCGCTAAATCATGCTTTGCTCATGTGCCGAAGCACCGAATCGCATCACGCGTGTGCGCAGATGTGGCGCTGCAGGTTGCGAACGCTGCAGGTTGCGAATGTGCCTCCTGCACGGATCATGTTCGCAACCCGAGGTTCCGCAGTACATGTGTTAAGACTTCCAAGATGGATCCCAAATGGAGGAGGGGGTCTGTTGCACAAATATTTTCCTCACTTTTGAAAAGTGATCATCTTTTGTCATGAGAAGATACATGTCATCCTTTTTTGGTGTGTGAAAAATATGCATGCAGTGTGGGCACATTCTGTGGATTTTTGTATGGTTTTTAATGTAATATTTTTTCTTCTTGGTGTTTTTAAAACGTTCTTAGTCATTTGCAGAGTCTTTATGTGGCAATAAGTGAAGATATTAAATCGATTAAACAATGATGATGAGGATGGTGACCTGCATTAGCTTGCTTTAACTCCTCAGTTTCAATCAGACACCATTTATACCATACACTGGATGTGCTAGGATACCAATCAATCAGTCAGTCATTTTATTTGTATGCCGCCTTTCCAAAGTTAAAGCCATGCCCAAGGCGGATTGCAACATATAAAAAAAATACATAACTACAAAAATAACAAAAGCAGTCATAAACAATAAACAGCATCAAAAAGTACTCGAACAAATTGAACAATTTCCACATAAATCATAAGATCCCAGATGAAGATACAAAAAAACGGCAACAACCGTCTCCCAACAAAACCCCCTAAACAATGCCCCAGCCCAAGATACTGTTCAGGAGCCTCAGCTTTCAATACTTTCAATGGTCACGGCCTTCCCCAAAGAATTATGGGTGCTGAGAATTGTTAGGAGACCCCTATTCCCCTCACAGAGCTACAGTTCTTAGAGTTCTGTGTGAAAAGGGGTTGACTGTTAAACCACACTCAGAACTGTAGCTTTGTAACAACTCTCAGCACACTTAACCAGCTCCCTGCATTCTTGGGGGATGCAATGACTTTAAAGTGGTGTCATAGTGCTTTAAATATATGGTGTGAATGTGTCTTCAGTCTTATATTTGGACTGTAGTTTATGTGTATGTGTGTGTCAATAACATCCACAGAATTGCAAGCAAATATTGAGGTTACTGTAGTTGTTAGCTGCAAGCGTGTTAATTTCTTGGCAGATGTGCACGTTGGCACCAGTTTACCAGTAGTTGCTTCCCCCCCTGTGCCTACTGCTGTCTTCCAAAATGGAGCTATTAATGTGATTTTAATCAACTGAGCTAGCATGACAGATTTATAATTGATCAAGGGTCAGTAAGCAGATTTTGAAGATGGAAGAGCAGCAATTGTGAAGGACACTGAAGGTTAACTCATCCCCCCCCCCCCCCCGCTAATTTTACACATACCTCATTGAAACATACATGGTGGTAAAATGGAAAAACAATGACTTGAAGGTTATTTTCAGTTCTTTTTGGTAGTTCTGTGTTGTGAACCACATTTTCTCTTAGATCCTGAGAAAATCCTTAGCTGTGTGGGTTTTAAAAACTCGCTTCAGCTGTCCCTAATCCTCTTGGTGAATTTTTAAGAATTTTCTTTGAAATTGTGTTTGTTGGACTTCTTTATTTATTGGCTTACAGTTATTGTAATATTTTGTGCTTGTGTGAGCTCCAGAAAGTTATTTATACATTAAAGAAGCCCACTATGATAAATAAAATAGCAGACATCTGTACTGGAGTGTTTAGGTTTTAAAAAATAATATTGAGGCCTGAACAGTTCCTTTTTAGCTTAAATAGCTCAGCTGCTATGAAATTAAGCATGGCTCAGGAGCTTCTGCACATCACATCAATAGGACTTTGATACCCAACTGTCCTTTGCTACCAGCAAGTAGAAAAATTGGTCAGTTTCATGGAGGAGAGGTCTATCAATTGCTGCTATCCATGATAGCTTAAATGAAACCTCCAGATAAAGAGACAGTGTATATATGAGTACCGAATGCTGAGGACAAATGAAAGAGGATGACCATCACCATCAGGGCAGTAGGAACGGTCATAGCTTAGTGGCAGAGCATCTGCTTTGCATGCCTAAGGTTGCAGGATTAATCCCAAGCATCTTCCCATGGAACCTTGGAGAACTGTTTCCAACCCCTGTTGACAATGGACCCCTGATGGACCCCCTGATGGTCTGACTTAGGGCAGCTTTCTATGTTCCTGGCCTGTGTTCCCTTAAATTTCCCAAGATGAGGATGGGATGCTGGAGTAGTTAGACCTGTGGCATAGTTAGATCCCTCATGTGCTTCTCCTTTGATGAAATCTCTCATTGGACTGCAATAATGACTCTTGCTTGTCTAGATGGAGGATGGAGAAAAATGTGTGCCTTCCTGTCTATGTGTAGAAACGCCTGGCTTCTCTGTGGCTGGAATGTAGTTCGTTGTTCTGTGCATTTTGGCACCACTGGCATGTGGCTGTTCATGAGGGGATGTGGCCCAAGGCTAAAGAAAGGATCCCCATTCTGGCTGTATGTCTATTGACTGGGAATATTCCTTGCCTTCATCCTGAAAGAGTGAATATTGTCTTATTCCCCGTTCACAATTGAGATCTGAAAAAAGTAGCCCTCTTCAGATTTCTGGGAAACTGCAAGATGTGAGCAGGGCATGTCTTGCTCTTTGAGTCTCTGTGTACATGCTTAATTGTTTTGCTTTATCAAACACTGCTGCATTTTGACCGGCTTAGTCCTTCAGAACATATGGGCCCATTTTGTGCAGGAAATAGCTGTCATTGAACATGTCGCTATGGTGGAAACTGCAGAATTGTGTTCTCTGCCTTTGATCTCACTTAAGGGTAAAAAAAATAAAGCCTTTAAAAACCAAAACCAAATTAAAGCTCATGGCTGAGAAAGGATAAATGGAGGCCTGTTTTTATGGTGACCTGACCCAGACAGTTTATGTGCTATGCCGTTTGCAGCATGCCACCATCTCTTTGAAGTATTTCATCTATTTAAATGTTGATGTTTTGCCGCTAGCATAATTGGGTGAAGTGATGGTTTAGCAGAAGTGCTGACAAAAAGGTCTTCTGCAAAATGGAATTGCAGATATTGAAAGGGAGGGCGGAAACCCTTGCAGAAATCAGTGTAATTGCTGAACATTTGACATTACTCCTTCTCACTTTCTGTCCCCTCTACAGATGCATTACTGTCAGGGACTCTGCCAGGATGACGATGCCTGGCTGAAAGGGTTCAATGGCTAGCTAGCCCTGTCTGTCTGTCTGTCTCTCCTCTCCTTCCTCAAGGGAAAAAAGGCCTTACTTTAGAGAAGAGGGTAGCAAGCGGGTAAGGGCTGCAGTGCACAAAGGAAAGACCAGATGGCTTGTAATTTCATCATCCCTGAGAAGGAACATCATCCGCCATCAGAGGAGAGGTCTCCTATGTATCCTGGGATCCTCCATCACCTGCTACCCTATCATCTCCAGTATCTGAGTACCATTCTTATGAGTACCTGCTTGGTCACCTGAGAAGTCTTACCCAATAGGGCACTTCTTATGTTCCCTTCCCCAAGGTGTGACTATTTTCTGCTTGTGGGAGTTGAGGATATAAATGTGGAAAGGCTGGTGTTAGCAAAATGTATGACACTGCTTGAAGCGAGCTGTGTCCACCTCATTTCTGCTCACTGCCATTCATTCAAGCAGGGATAATAGGGTTTGACCCACCATACCACTTTAAGAGTCATGGCTTCCCCTCCAAAATCCTGGGAACTGTTTGTTAAGGGTGCTGAGTGCTGTCAGGAGTTCCCCTCACAATTGCCAGAGTGGATAAACAATCCCTTTCCCCAGGTAATTCTTCCCTTGTGCCCCCCTCTTTGGTCCTTAGATTCCTGTTTGTGAGTCTGTGGCTTACTTCGCACTCTTCCTACATCCACATTACCCTGCTATTTTGCTTCTATACTCCAGTTTCCAGCTTGCCCACAAAATTACTTCCGGGGGGGGGGGGGTATTTTATTCCACTGAAACTGAACATTCAATAGGTCTGTCTTCTGAGTAAACAACACTAACCATGTCTACTCTGAAGTAAGCCCTTTGAATCCATTGGATCTTACTCCCAAGTAAGTGCAGTTAGTATTGCAGCCTAGATATTGTGTCCATTTCTGAAAATTATTTGGGAACTGTGCTGGGAAGAAAGCAGTCAGTGGAAGAAACGAGCACTTGAGGGAGTGTCGTAGGAAGAAGGGAAGTTGCATTAAGGTTTAAGAGTTAGGTTGTCTGGCTGGTTGGAAGTTGTTTGGAAGCCATTAAGTGGTGTGTGCCTTTCAGCATTTCAATTCATCATCCAGGAGGGACTCAGAAGGCTTTAGAAAAATGGTTCAAATGCATTTTGCCACAATAAAAGAGGCAACTTAGCCTCACTGTGCACATTCATACATTTTGGAACATTGCGCATGTGGCTTCATATTAACCTAATTCTCGCAGCAATTCAGCAGTAGCCGAGTAGAATCTCAACTTGTTAAGGGAGGAGGGAGGAGGAAAAAGAAGTACCATTTCAGGAATTATTTGGTTCAACACGTTTTGCTTTATTAGGTTTTCTATCCTGCCTTATCCAAGGCTTAGCTTGGGTTATAGCAACCCATATCCAAGGCATTGCTTGGGTTATAACCTCTTCCTGTGGCCACCAGATTCTGTAAGAACATTAAAACCACCTTTCTGAATCTTACGAAAGGTTCCTTTAGTCCGGTGTTCTTCAGCCTTCGGTCCTCAGATGGAATATGATATTACGCTGCTGCTGGAAGAATTGCAGTGGTTGGCAATTAGCTACTGGGCTGGGTTCAAGATGCTGGTATCGGAAGCCCTATACAGCTTGGGACCAACATACACAAAATGTTGTCTCATCCTCTGCTTACCCAAGAGAGAGCATCCTACAGATACCATCCTATCTGTGGAATTGGGACTGTAGTGTGGCATCACCTCCACTTTGGAGCTCCCTCCTGTTGCATATCAGACAGGTGCCTTCTCTATTCTTCATTGCAGGATAGATTAGAATCTCTATAGAGAGGGTTAAGTGGATGGCCTGGTGTGAGGAGTTGTGGAAGAATGCACAGCAACCACACTAAATGCTATGTCAGTTTGTGTCTCTCAGCTACTTGAGAGGGGACAGCATTGTCCTCTCCAGTGTCCTGATTAAACATGTACCATGCAGCTTCAAAATTGTCTTTGATATTTGTGCTCCTTAGTGCTTTAAGATGTTTTGTTTGTTTCTCCATAAGAGCTATGTTCTATTGTCTATCCCACCATGTCTCTAGAGTTAAGTTAGTAGCTGTTTTCCAGTATTGCAATAAAAGTATTTCTAGCTACAGACATGAAAAAGATTAGTAGGTCCCTAAACAGTTAATTCTTGTGGTTCATCTACAAGCCAGTTTAAGAAAGCTAGCCTTGAAATCAGGTTTCTTTACGTACCTTCCCTGTAATAGTAGAACCTTCTTCAAAGGCCATTCTCCAATACCATTGCACAGGTTGGCATTCCACCACACATGGAAATGTGAACCTAACAGTTGACATCCTCGAAACAAAATAAAAAAATTCCTTCCAGTAGCACCTTAGAGACCAACTAAGTTTGTTATTGGTATGAGCTTTCGTGTGCATGCATACTTCTGGGCACCCGCATGGCCCCACAGTAGGCCAACATCTTCATGGCAGATTTAGAACAACGTTTCCTAAACTCCTACCCACTCAAACCTCTCTTGTACCTGTGATACATTGACAATATTTTTATTATCTGGGCACATGGTCAACAGACCCTAGACACCTTCCACCAGACATTCAGTGACTTTCACCCCACCATCAACCTAACAATGAACCAATCTATGCAAGAAATACATTTTTTGGACACTGGTGTATCTGAAGAAGTGTGCATGCACACAAAATCTCATACCCATAACTTAGTTGGTCTCTAAGGTGATACTGGAAGGAATTTTTTTTATTTTGTTTTGACTACAGCAGACCAACACGGCTATCTACCTGTAACTAGTTGACATCCTCTCCAACATAAATGACTTGCACGAGAGCTTAATCTGTGGCATTTTGCGGGTGTGTGATGCCATCTCTGAATTGTTTTAAAACTATCTTCTCTCGTTTTAGGTGGCACTGACTTAAAAGGTCCCCAGGTTTGTCAGGCTGCTTAATCTTAAAGTCACTGGGCGCAGCTGACAGGGAAATTCACCTACGCATTTGCTAGGACAGTTGCCAGGCGGGTCGTGCCATTTGGCTACTTGTGCTTTATACTGGGTACTCCGCTGGAATACTTCTCTGCAGCTCTTTAGATCTTGGAGAACATGAGGTGTAGTTGAGCATTATTCATGTTTTAGTATCTAAGTTATCTGCTCTTGGTTGAAGACGAGGAAGTTCTCGGGCTGGAAACTGGAGGTGATTTATGTGACTGGCTGGTATCCCCAGCAAGCAGGCGATGTAGTAGAGGGCCCAACACGACAGTGACGGATGTAACAAAGTCGCTGAAAAGAATGTACAGGTACAGGATTCTTTTTTCGTTGCAGTAACTAAAAAATGTATGACACCTTCATCCATTATTAAGCTAAAATTCATTTTCTCCAGTCAGAGGAGAGTTAATATACCTTAAATGATCAGTGTTTCTTTTTTAGTAACTTTAGTAAGTTGAAAAAATATGTGTCACCCACGGTGGCTACTAGCCATGATGGCTGTGCTTTGCCTCCATGCCTGGCGGCAGCAATCATCTGAATTCTGGAAGCCACAGGAGAGGAGAGTTCTGTTGTGTTTTGGTCATGCTAGCAGGTTTCCCATAGGCATCTGGTTGGCCATTGTGATAACAGGATGCCGGACTGAATGGGCCATGGACCTGATCCAGCAGGCTTTTCTTATGTTCTTTGTGGCAAAAAAAAGAGAAAAAAGCAGAACTATTGGAGCTGTATAGCTGTATAGCTAGCATTTGGTCAGAAGTAGCATGTGATGGCCTGGGAATCAGATTCAGAGGCTGAACCTGAGGATTCCCAGCCTGCACAGGATTCCGTGCCTCCAGAACCAGCTGAGCCAGGGCTGGTGCATGAGCCTGAAGGGTCCTCACCTGTGCTGGATCCTCAGGTGCAGGCACCAGCTGAGTCTGCTCTGGCTCCTGAGGGGATGGAGGACCCATTGCCTGCAGGTGCTCCACCCTCAGCCCCATCAGAGGAAGCTGAGGTTGCTTCTGGGTCTGGTAACCCACAGCCTCTCCTGAGCTGCAGAGGCTCAGGGCAGAGAGGCAGAGGGAACTAAGTTCCCGCAGGAGGAGTGCTCGCCCGAGGCCAGGAGAGGCGAGTCACCAGTGGACCGGGGCTGCCCTATGCCTCGGGGCAGATAAAAGCCAGCCAGCCCCAGTCCCAAGTTGTGGGAGCAACATTGTTGGTAGCCTGTTCCTGCCTGCACCCTGTCCTGCTGTTCTGCCGGAGCTCCTAACCTCACCCAGCTCCCTGCCTTGGACCCAGCTTCAGCTTTGTCAGCCTGCCTTCATACTGTACCCTCAACCTCGGACTGGACTCGGACCTCGCCTCTCGGTTAGCCCCTGGGACCAGCACATAGCATTTTATTTTATGCATTGCATTTTAACATGCTGGGCACCACCATATGAGAGGACGGTCAACATAATAATAAAATGATGATGTTGCTGCAGTGGTAACAATTTAATCTGGCCCTCATCTGTGTCTTAGCCTGACACAAGGTCATAATATTCTTTGCTTCCACTGCTAATGTCCTTGGTTATTTCCCCCCTCCCGCCCAAAAGTTTTAAGACTATCCGAAAACCAATCTCCTTTCAAAGTTTTCTGACTAAGAAACTTGCTGCTCGTGCAGTTTCCATCCTGGTGAACTCTGGACTCTGAATGTCAATATTCAATTGAAGTGGAGGAAGCTGTGTCAGGTAGTGGAAGAAAACAGATTTGGATGTGAACACCCATTAACAACATCCCTTGAGAATAAGAGGGAAAATGGGTAGAATACCATCTGGGCTCTCATTTCAACAATAGGATGTCTTCAGTTTCTCCTTCTAAAAGTAGGTTTTGGCCTTGGCAATACTTTGGACTGAAATTAGGCTGGGTTTTTATGGTTGTTGTTTTTTTGCAAACTTTGCAGCCCCACCAGAAGAAGTGAGACACAGGACAGTGTAGGTTGGATAAGATGGGGAATCAGATGATGTAAAATTTTGCATAGTGTGGAGATCATGCATAGGTGACCCTGCCCCCCCAATAGTAGAACCTAAGGTTATCTCATGAAGGTGAACGGTGGGAGATTCTTCTGGACAGAGAAGAGGAAGTACATAGTATGGAATTTGCACATAGTATGGAATTTGCTATCACAAGGTGTGGTTTTGCCCACCAAATCAGATGGCTTTATAGGTGACAAGGCAAATCCATGGATGCTCAGATTATCAATGGCTACTAGTCATGATGGCAATATTACCTCCTAGATCAGTGACCTATGAATAGATCAGTGACCTATGAGAGCCAGTGTGGTGTAGTGGTTAAGAGCAGTGGACTCGTAATCTGGTGAACCTGGTTCGATTCCCCGCTCCTCCACATGCAGCTGCTGGGTGATCTTGGGCTAGTCACACTTCTCTGAAGTCTCTCGGCCTCACTCACCTCACAGAGTGTTTGTTGTGGGGGAGGAAAGGGAAAGGAGATTGTTAGCCGCTTTGAGACTCCTTAGGGTATTGATAAAGCGGGATATCAAATCCAAACTCTTCTTCTATTAATACCAGTCACTGGTGAGCAGCAGTGGGAGAAAGTTATTGGCTGGTCATTATGGGATTAGATAGATCTAATGCAACAAGGACCTTCTAAGGTGTGTCTGTGACTTGCAGTACAGCGTGAGCTGGAGGACATGCAAATTTGTCCAGTTTCCTCACCCCAATCCTTGCTGCACTATGAGCTTCAGGCACAAAACTGCCTGCAAAGGAGTAGAAGCAGAATGTGCACACTTCACCCTTGTCCAAAGCCTACCCAGTCCCTGATGAAAGAGGGTCTAGTATTGCAAACCCACAAAGAGACTGCAAAGTTAGCCTGGGGATTTGGTGACTGGAAGGTGTCTGAAAATATACTACTCATAGTGGATTGTGTATTTGAATGTGATAAAGTGTTCTCTGCAGCAAATATTCTCATAGCAGAGAGAGAAAAAACTAGTGTAGAAATATTATCCCTGATATGGTGTTGTCCTATCAGCCCAAGGACTGATAGCCAGTGTGGTGTAGTGTAGTCCATTCAGTCCCATTTCCATGCAGGTTTACCATATGAATTCCTTTAAAAAAATTTAAACCTACAAAGTAGAAGGGGAAAGCACTTATGAGACGGGTGGTTATGAGGAGGCCTGAGGGCTGCCTCTCTGTCTCTCTAAAAAAGTAGTATTAGCTGCCAAAGGGTTGTTAGCTAATGTGTGGGGCTCCTGGAGCCGCACACGTTAAGATCTATGCAGTAAGTCCCAGTGGAAAAAATGGACCTTGATGTCACACAGATGTTCTCTGGGGAATCTTACAGATTTCCCATTCAGTTGTTCCTCAGAGCCTTAGGGGGAACTGCACATAAAACATACATAAAATACATTTCATGTTG
The DNA here is from genome assembly GCF_964188315.1 of Podarcis muralis. Lineage (NCBI taxonomy): Eukaryota > Metazoa > Chordata > Lepidosauria > Squamata > Lacertidae > Podarcis > Podarcis muralis. The sequence continues at coordinate 17,807,490 of NC_135663.1, forward strand.
GCTACCCTGGTATACAGCAACTTCTGTAAATACTCTGTAGTTCATCCTCACCAAGTGTTTGAGAAACTCACGAAGAAATGAACCACATAATGAGAGTCACGAACCCTCACATTAAAGGAGCTTGTCGAAACGTTCTTATGCTCTCTTTGGTAGGGGGAAAAAGTACCCATGAAATTGGTTATGTGAGCTTTCCCTTAGATCTCTGGTGATATAGAGTGATGATGGGGGGGGAAACTTGTGAGAGCATTTTGTGTTCATCCCCAAAAGCTAGATACAGAATACTCCCTTCTAGACCATCTACTGTAAATAACGGTTCAGTATTTTATTTCTGAACATAAAAAGAGCGGAGTGGAAGTTTATTATAGAAAGATGTCAGCTTGATACCTAAGGGAATACGGAGGCTGCAAGAAGATATTTATTATTTTCTGTAAAAAGAGGGATTTCGGCAGATGAGTTTATGTAAACCTTGTCAGTTTGCTGTGAGCCACATTGATTGGTACCAAACCTATCATAAAGCAGGAAGATTCATTAATGCAAGCTGTTGCACAGCACGAAGGAGTCCACCTACTGTATGTTTTGAAATTACTTACTTGTGAATAAATACCATATGGGCTGTGATTCCAGTTTCAGTCCACTGCTGTCAAAAATGATATGCAAAATTATCTGGTCAATGCTTGGAGATATCTAGATGAAAACTTGCCATGATTCTCAGAACTACGGGCACTACACATATCCAGTTTTCTCACTCCTAGAACACACACACTTGCTTTTAAAGATGAGAACAGCAGACCTGTTAATATCATAAGACAATAAAGAGAGTCCTACTGCATCACGCCAAGGGTCTGTTGAGTCCATTGTGCTGTTTCCAACAGTGGTGAGCCAAATGTTTCTGGGAAGCCCAAAACATCTGTTCATCACCTCTCCACCCCATTCACGAGCCATTGTTCTGAAAAACTACAACCTTTTGGATATGGAGGTTTGACTTAGCATCCATTAATAGATCTGACCCATAAATTTGTGTCATCCTATTTTAAAATAGCATGGGATCTCTTGAGGACCCGTGGGGAGCGGCATCCAGAGCCAATGGTATCAGCACTTTTAAATGCTCTAAGAAATAGTTTAAATAGACAGTCTAGCATTATGATAGAGGGATGCAAAGCTTTTCTCTATCCACTTTTTCACATTGCATATAATTTTGCGCACCTTTTTTCATGTCCCCTCCTAAACCAAACACTTCCTAATTCATTTATATCTCCCTTTTCCTTCAGAAAGTTTAGATTCTCAAACCACTACCATCACCATCCAGGTCCACACTTGTTTAACTTTTGTTATGCTGCAATCTTATGTGGTTTCAGAGCATTCATTGCACCCTGGGAAGGCATTGTGAGACTGTTATGGAATATGTGGTTGTCTGCAGTCCTGATTTTCTGATTTTTCTCAAGCAAGGAGAAGAGAATTCATTAGTGAGGGTGAGAACTATTCTCTCTCTCTCTCTCTCTCTCTCTCTCTCTCTCTCTCTCTTCCTTTCCCCATAAAGTTTGAGAAAACTGTTATGCTGATTAATTTCATGGAGTCTGTTAAGCTCTGATGAATCAATTCCAGCCTTTTCTATTATTCTCAGAGTGTGTGTGTGTGAGAGAGCACTAATTTGCAGTGATTGTGCACCATAATGAATCTTTTTTTAAAACGGTGTTAGAAGCCTATGGATGTAATGCTACTAATGGATTTAACGGGATGGTGCATTGTCTACATGCTGAAATTAAGAAGGAGCAGGTACAGTAGTCTTTGCTTGCTCCCACACCCTCTGCCCCCCTTTTAGCTCATTAACTTTCCCTTGCAGAGTGCTGCTGCATACATTTCAAAACACCCCTTGAATAGCTCCCAAGCAGGAGATTTATTCCCTCTTTTCCAGAGCATTTTGCAAATTACAATTAAAAAAATCACAAATCACATAGCACTGTATATTTGATACTATGAAGAGCATTATGCAATTGGTAGCAGGAGAATTGTGGAAGAGAACTAGTATTCAGTAAAAATGTGGGAAAACTCAGAACTCAGATAAGAAAATCATAATAATTTCTGTTTGAAGAAAGATGTGTGATGTGCCATGGGATCAGAGTGACTTTAGTTTGTTTTAGTGTGAATTTGGCAACTTTTGGTGCTTGGACTGTATTCAAGGTCATGCACTATCTATGGAACAACTAGAGCTAATTGTATTGTTGTTGTTATTATTTATTAAATTTGTATACCACCCTATACCTGCAGGTCTCAGAGTGGTTACAAAATAAAATCACAATATAAAAACACAAAATGCACAATAAAAACAAAACCAATCAAATAACCCTACCCCCCAGCAGCCAAAGGCCTGGTTAAAGAGGAATGTTTTCCCCTGGTGCCTAAAGGTGTTTAATGAAGGCGCCAGACGAACCTCCCTGGGGAGAGCATTCCACAAATGGGGAGCCACTGCAGGAAAGTCCCGTTCTCATGTTGCCACCCTCCGGACCTCTTCTGGAGGAGGCACACAAAGAAAGGCCTCAGAAGATGATCTCAGGTTCTGGGGTAGGTTCATATGGAAAGACGTGGCCAGTGAGGTAATGGTATATCTGTCACTGGACCAACCACAAGGGCTGGCACTGCCCCTTCTGCCTCCAACCGTCTCACGTTGAACAGGAGGGTCTGAAGGGAGACTGTAAACATGTTTGGCTGAAGATAGTTACAGGCCTCTTCACAACCAGGAGCCCTGGGTGGATAAGAAAAATAAATCTCTTAAGGAAAAAGAAGGGTTTGTGCTCTCCAATATTACCAGTTCCTGCTGGGTTTAATGTGGTTATTTCACAAGTCATTACTTTTCCTCCAGCATTCTTCTTTGACATTGCAAAAAAACAACCCTCAAAACAACCCAACACCATGTTGAGCCATGATCCTACTAAAGACTTGGAGGCTACACGGTATATAGATGCTCTGGCAATTGGCACATGCTGACTAGGGCTGTGGCCCACTTTCACAGATCTCCTGGGTGCCAAATCCCCACCAGGATGTAGGAGCTACAGGTCTCTGCTAGATGTCATCATTTTCCTTCTCAATACCATGGTAAATTGTTAAGAAGCTTCAAGCTTAAGGATTTCTATATATCACCTATGTCTCTACATGACAACAGGAAGGTATCTCAGGCTGCAATTGTATACACACTTACGTTAAGCTGTCAGTAGGGGTTATTTCTGGGTAGACTTCTATAGGACTGCACTGACAGCTACCTTTAAGTCTTTTGTGGCAAAATGCAATAAATAAAATTAAATAGGTACTCTGATTTAGGGTTACCAAAGCTATTTGGTGTGATGGTAGGTCTGACTTCCATGCTTGTTTGTGATAAGAACAGAGATGACCCATTGCTCCTTCAAAAAAATGTGGTTTGTCCTGTGATTCAGCCTGCTAATCACACAGATCCATTTGTGTGAATACATCGTAAGCAACTGATTGTGGCACAAGTTGACCTAGGCTTCATCATCAGACACATTGAAATGCATGAAAAGGAAAAGGTTTTAGAGGAGGGGACTTTGACCTTTGGGGCCCAATGGCACATTTTGAAATTTAAGGATCTCATGGGCACACTAAATGACTCATTTCACAGAAGAAAAGCAGTTGGTGCTCAGAACTTACCTAAACCACCAGAATACCACCAGAAACCACCAGAAACAAATGAAACACAGACAGAAAGAACCAGGCAACACCCCCTAAAGCAAATCAGCCCCATCAAAAATTAAATGGGTGGGGGCAGGGGGCCTTGCTGGGTGCTAAGAGGGGTGCCTGAGGATGTCATGGTATCCACAGACACCATGTTGGGAACCCCCATTTTAGGTCAGTGTTTTAAACAGCTGGCATCTTTGAACTACTTTGTTTTATGTGTATAAAAGGGCCTTCTGGCGGTTCCCTCACTGCGACAAGCCAAGTTACAGGGAACCAGGCAGAGGGCCTTCTCGGTAGTGGTGCCCTCCCTGTGGAACACCCTCCCACCAGATGTCAAAGAGAACAACAACTACCAGACTTTTAGAAGACATCTGAAGGCAGCCCTGTTTAGGGAAGCGTTTGATGTATAACAGTATTTTAATATTTTGTTGGAAGCCGCCCAGAGTGGCTGGGGAAGCCCAGCCAGATGGGTGGGGTATAAATAAATTATTATTATTATTTTAGTACAGTATACTTTTGGTACAACTCAGGGTGCGGAACCACTTACAGGACTCCATTAGCCCCAACCAGCATGGCTAACGGTAAGGGACGATGTGAGTTTTGGTCCAACAACACCTAGAGGGACACAGGTTTCCCATCCCTGGCATAAAGCCTACCTGCATATCCTCTCAAAGGAAAGTTTTTAAAAAGAGAGAAAAATATTTGCAGCAGTTGTTTGGAACATGGCTGACCATGCCACTGAAACAAAAACTGAACAGTGGATCACCATGCGAAATTGCAACCTGCTTTTGAAAATCCCTTTGAATTTCAAAAGCAGTTTGCCATATGGTATATGGGGCAGCTGTTCAAGAAACGGAAGCCACTTAACACGCTTTGGACATGCTGAACGAGTTACACCATCCCTTGGACTGAGGCCAAAACTCTGATACACACCCCATAAGGCTCCCTCCCCTTCTTAAATACTACTGTCATGCAAATAGGAGAGCGTTCTTAGAGTGAAATCTCTTTCCAGTCCAATAGAGCAAATAGACCGTGGCAGAGATAAAGTGTGAGCAGAGGGTTGGAAGCCAGACATGCAAATTCTAATCTTGGCAGCCAATGCTGATGCCCTGTATTCTCCTGGGCATGTGTCTTAATCTTCCTGCTTTGTTTTATACATGTATAATAACAGGGATAATGCTCAGCTTCCTCTGAGTTTTGCTGAGGTTAATGAGCTGATGTATGTAAATTCCTTTGAAGCTTTGGCATGCAAACGATAAGCAAAGAAGTGGTGTCTTTTGGAATGTGACTGGGGAAAGATGGATGACTGTGCAGCGTAGACATGGGGGAGGAAGGAAAAGTCCAAGCAAAGGGGGAAAAGAAGCAGAGCACAGGCAAGTCACGCAGAAGAAAGATGTCCCCCTTTATCTTCTCTATCCGTGACTTCTGCTTGGCCTCCTCATCTATCAAGTTACTTTCTGTCTCGAAGAAGTAAGAACAGCTTCCCTGGAGTTGGTATGATGCTAAGCTGGGAAGCCTCTAATTAGAAGTCTAATCTCAAACACAGATGAAGTGGGTGGTAGAAGGCAAGCTCTCCAACCTCTCTGTAGAATAGGGATAATATAGAACTACCTTGATAGGTTATTGCCAGGATTACTGAGGTTATGCACATGAATGATTTGAACAGTCTACAGGCATTATGTTAGCATTTTGGCGAAGGCTGTAGCTCAGTGGAAGAGTATTTGCATTTGCATTTGCATGCAGAAGGCCCCAGGTTTAATCTGTGACATATTCATGTAGAACTGAAACTTTCCCCTGACTGAAACACTGCAGAGCAGCTGCCAGCTAGTCTCAACACTACCAAGCTAGATGAATGAACGGTCTGATTTGGCTTCTAATGCCCTTTCTTATTGTTACATTTGTTTGTTTGTTTATTGCTCACCCTTCATCAAATCGTCCCAGGGTCAATTACTTGAAATGAAGGCAGACCTGTTTTAGGTGTAATTGATAGGTGTGTGATTGTGCACACATGCACAGGGCCGAACCTGGAAGTGACCCAGAAACGTCATCAAAGACATCACTTAAAGAGCAGGATAGGATGGGAGTGAAAGCCAGGGTGTGGCAGAATGAGACAGGGGCAGAATGGGGTGTTTCAATTGCATTCCATTTCACGCAAGTGCACAATGGTGCAGAATGCAACCTGGCTGAAAATCAGGTGTTGCCTGTATCACAATACAAAGGCAATAGACATTGAAACAATTAACCCAGAATCACAAAACTAAACAGAATCACAGGTTTGGATGAGGCCAACCCTGCTTGTCTTTAGATGCCTTTTGAAAACTTACTTATTTACCCTGGCTCTTAGCTTTGATCAAGGAATCATAGAAACTTAGAGTTGGAGGGAACTCTGAGGATCATCTAGTCCAACTGCCTGCAATGCAGGAATATGCAGCCGTCCCATACGGGCGATCGAACCTGCAACCTTGGCGTTATTGGCACCCTGCTCTTAACCATGCGGAAGTATCTTTCTCCCTCTCTGAACTGAATATGATTTCGAAGTTTTGTTACTGTTGCTGGTTTTAGATTGCTTTTAAAATTATCTTCATATTCTTACTGTACAGTGGTACCTCGGGTTACAGGCGCTTCAGGTTACAGACGCTTCAGGTTACCGACTCCGCTAACCCAGAAATAGTACCTCGGGTTAAGAACTTTGCTTCAGGATGAGAACAGAAATCGCACGGCCGTGCGGCGGTGACAGCAGGAGGCCCCATTAGCTAAAGTGGTACCTCAGGTTAAGGACAGTTTCAGGTTAAGAACGGAACTCCAGAATGAATTAAGTTCTTAACCAGAGGTACCACTGTATATGCCACCCTGGGATTTTGAGGGGGGGGGGGAACCCAGCTAAAAGTGCTATAAATAAATAAATAACAGCAGGAACACAGCGGGGTATCATGGGAGGGAAAACATCCACTCTCCCCAAAGCCTGGGTAGAGAGATGCGTCTTGCATGAACTGACACTGAAAACTATACAAGAACTGTGCAAGATCCTTCTTAATCAGCATATAACCCACTCCTTCAACGATGAATTTACTTGACATCCCTCTCTGCCAGTGCTATACCTTGCACGTGCCTATGCTTGCCCAGTGTCTCCTTTGATTCTTTTTAGTTACTTAGAGAGCCAGCACAGACCCCTTCCTGCATTCTATTCTGTCTGCATAATGTATATTTTTCAGTGAAGCCCCCTAGGCAGGATTTTCTCCTCCTTTTCATGTTGTACTGTGCCTGGCATATTGCTGCTAAGGAAACATGGCACAGCCATCCTAGGAATATGCAACTTTAAGAATGAAGATGTGTGATTTTGTTGGAATGTTCCCCAAGCCATGTCTAAAAGCTCCATGCTTGTAGAAAGGTCGCATGTAAGGGAGGAGGAGTCTAGCCAGCTAAGTCTGTAACCTGCTACTTTTGTATGTGCGCAGAGTTTCTCCACACGGGAGAGCACTGAAATCATACCGTGCTCCCCATTTTGCGTTCCAAATTAGTAGGGTCCCAGAATTGTTGTACTATGTGATATATCCTGAAATATGCAGCTCAGCTCTTACATTCCAGAATCATTTTATGCAAACAGTTACAACTGTTTCTCAGTAGTATACCGGTAGTTGTTTCTCTGTCTTCCCATGGTCACAGCTATATTGAAAGAGTAGTACATGCAACAGGATGCAGTCAAATTTTATGCAGTTCAGTTTTGGCACTGAATACAGTGAGACAGAACATGTGTGGCAAATATATGAGACACCAACAGGAGAACATGTTTTATATGAATTTAGCTGGGAGCAGAAAGATTACCAAATCAATCTATACTTGTGTCTATTTCACTGGGTTTATTGCAGTGTGAACCCGCGTGTACTGGGAAGTCAAGGCCCATTGATTATATGTTGGTGGCAGATGCCAGCATTCGATATACAATTTACATTATTTTCTTCCTGTATGTGAAATCTGGATCACTTAAAGCAACCCTGATTTGGGGAATCAGTTTTTGGGGTTTTTTGGGGTGTTTGTTTTTGCTGCTTCACATGCAGGAGATTATTTCGGCTAGCTGAACGAACCAAAGGAGCAATGAATAATGTAAAAAGAAAATCACCAACATCAAACCTCAATTTGTTAAATACAGAGAGTTCCATTTGTCATCTGATGACCCAATCATTCCTCTGGTGACCTAATCTCATGTTTTACTGGTCATCTTCCTTAACATATTAAGATGGAATATTTCCCCAGAAGCATAATTTGACTGTTGGGGTGTGTGTGTGGGTGTGTGCTCAATTACAGATTTCTTCATGCAGGTAGGTAGCCGTGTTGGTCTGATGCAGTCAAAATATATATAAAAACAAAAACAAAAAAAAAATGTCCAGTAGCACCTTAGAGACCAACTAAGTTTGTTCTTGGTATAAGCTTTCGTGTGCAAGCACACTTCTTCAGATACACTGAAGATACACAGCGTATCTGAAGAAGTATGCATGCACACGAAAGCTTATACCAAGACTACTTGATGGATTACAGTGATTTCAGAGGTGAGGGGATTATTTGTGAAGTTTTAGGACAGAAGCCTGCTCAGCTGTAGAGATGCATTCAGTGCACTTTTATAAGCAAAGATTCTACACTTCCCCTTACCTAAGCTTGCTAATGGGGAACAGTTGGGAGAGTTGCAAGCAGTTCTGAGTACTTGATGAAACCATCAAAATTTTGCAAATATTTGAAAAGAATGCTTGCAAAAACCTGATAATTTTTGTACAGGTGATGTATTCACACATCTCTACTTCAGCTGAATCACAGGATAACCATTGCACTTGAACTATCTTGTGGGGACTTTTAGGATCGGCTTCATCCATTCAATCAATGGGACAAAAGTTAGATTCCCATTGATTTCATGGGGAAGGAGGGATGAATGCAAAATTAGACTTATTTTACATTTAAAGGCGAACCTATCTAATTTACACTTCCAGAAACAATATGCAAAACACAGACATCATTTGACATTCACAGCTCTCCAAGTAATGTAGTCCTTCAAGTAATGAGTACAAAAATTAATATACTGGGGTATACTGGTCCTAGGGATGGTGGGGAAAAAGAGAAATGGAGGGAAACCAAAAGTGACAGATTCACCCATCCCTAAAGGCAACTAAAGTGTGACAAACGTGGTGTGGACCCAACCCATTATTAGCATTCATTCTGCTTAATGGTGGTGTATTCCTGCAGCACCACACCGTTTAATGTTGCTTAATCAGGTATTAAATTACTGTGAAATTTGGAGCAGTGGTTCTATTTGTACACACTGAGGAAGCCTTTGTATCAAAGCTAACCAGGAAGAGAATGGGAACAAATCATATCAGTCCTTGTAGCTCTTGGCTTTTAATTCACTTAAACCATGAATTTCTGATTTTCCTTTTGAACTGAATAGAAAATCTTTCTGTTGACCTAAACTGATTTGGATTAATCCCTTAATTAGGAGGAGTGCTTTAGGAAATCTATGCTATACCTCCATGTTCTCACAAAACAGTCTTTTCGGTAGCTGCACCTTTAGAGAAGATTTTGTAGTGGCTTTGGCCATCTCTGCTGTAGCAGTTGCAGAAAGGTGCTTTTTGTGGTGTCTTCTCAGGGCCATGGGCAGCTGCTGTCTGTGTTCTGTGGGGAAAGTGTGGCTAAACTCAGCCTCTTCCATCCATTGGGCCTCGCATGCCTCTGTGACATTCCATTACACCACATTCGTACGAGGCATGCCTTCTAATCCAAGCAGTATTCACGGGCTTATTATGTTACTGGGTTAAAACTGAGACAAACTGCAGACTCTCCCATTTTATTTTTTAAGAACATCTAGCTAACAATTGTACAGTTGGAAGGGACATGAGGGTCATCTAGTCCAACCCACTGCAATGCACAACGTGAGGTTTGAACCCACAGCCCTGAGATTAAGAGTCTCATGCTCCACCGGCTGAGCTCTCTCTCTCTCTCTCTCTCTCTCTCTCTCTCTCTCTCTCTCTCTCTGGGTTCTGTGTAATGTGAATGCTGATGTATCCACAATATTGCAAATATTGATTGATCCTCATAAAAGGTGTTAACTTACTATCATTCATGAATTTTGTTATAATGCCTTTTTATTATTGTTGTCAGAATACTTGCTGGTGCGTTGGGAAAGAATCAACCTCCCCTCCATGTGCTGCATTCCCAATCCTTCTTGGACCCCTCATGGCTGATTTTCAGAGGCTAAAAAATGTGCACAGATGCACATTGAATACTCGCATGCCTTATGTTTGGCCTCCAGACTTTATTTTTTAAAAAGAATATGATTTTACACAAATTCTTTAGGTTAATATCTTAAAGAAGAATTAAGTCTTTAGGGGGGAAAAGGGAAATTAAAACCTCCTCTTTTCCTTGGTCAGTTCCTTGCCCCCCCTTTGACATATATGCTGCATATGCATTGTACAGGAATGCATTCATTTGATGTGCTTAATTATCTCATGGGTCTACAATGACTTCTAAGCTTTCCCCAGTGCATAACTACAAAGTTCCTAGTACCACACAAATAATAATCCCAGGCTTATTAGTTTTACAGTAATACTTGCAGTCAGCAAACTTGTCAAACAGGTAAAAGGAATGACCTAATTATATGAAAAACTAATAGAATGGATGCTGCCATTGAGAAAATATCGATCCTTCTATGTGATTTAAACTATCCCTTAATTCACAGGGATAAGCAGTTCAAGACAAAGGTATATATGAACCTGTCCCAATACAAAGAACAGACCATTTTGGTACGGAGAAGCAAGGCTTTATTCCAACAAACCAATTCCCAGTTTGTGATCAAATTAATTCAGTTGATGTAATTTGGTGTTCTGTGGCCTTCCACTTGATGTATATGCGACGGCGTCATTTCTGCATCTCAATTACTTATTGGAAAACTGGAGGCACCCATGCATGACCAATAGTTGTTATTGATAGAACACATCAATATGTGATTTTCCTTAGCACAATTTAGACGTTTGTCAAAAAAAAAAAATGTGCCAAGGAAGAAGTGGGGCCACACATATTAGCCCCACTTCCCAACATCCTTACCCCTACCTGACTTCATCCCCAGAGTTTTACATCAAGGGGAGCCAACGTGGCATCTTCCATATGTTGTTGGGTTACACATCAACCTGAGTTAGTTTGGCCAATGGTTCAGTGATGATAACAGCAACACCTGGAGAGCACTATGTTAGCTGGCCCTGCTTCACACATTGGGTAGAACAGGCTTTCTCAACCTTGGCCCTCCAACTGTTTTTAGCCTACAACTCCCATGAACCCTAGCTAGCAGGACCAGTGGTCAGGGCTGATGGGAACTGTAGTCTCAAAACTTCTGGAGGGCCGAGGTTGAGGAAGCCTGGTGTAGAAGGTCTGAAGGGGAATTATTTGTGCATTCTGCTAAATATGCTTAGATTCATGCTGCAATTGGGGGTGCTGATTGCACAGGATTTCTGATCACAGGGAAGCTTCTAAATACATCCAGCAGAATTAGCATTCCTCTTCAGATCTTCCCACTCAGCATGGGAAGGTTGAAGTGGAGCTGGCAAGGCCAGTGCACTTGAGGACAATTGTGGTGAACACTGCACATGCAGCCCTGTACGTGCACAGATCTGCTCCGCACATCATTTGGATTTGTTGACAAGGACAACAGAACAAAGGACATTTCCCTAATGCAGAAGTTTCACTTTGCAAATGAGACCAGGTAATTTAGAACTCCCGATTTTTGGAGAGAGAAATTGGATGAGCAGAATTTCAGAAGCATCCCAACTTTATATTGCCTGCCTGCACTCGAAGTGCCTGCTTAATCAGAGGACTCTGCTAGACTGGTAAAGAAAAAGTGATTTATATGTGTTGCATATGCGATATAACATTGTGTCGCCAGATGGCGATGTGGTGTCCCGTTTTTCTCTACTTGTTTTCCCTGTTTAAATTTACAATGCTTTAAACTGAAACGCATCTTTGATGTGTCTAGATCCAGCCAGAAAGTATAATTCAGGTATGGTTACAGGTATGGGAGAAAGTGCCTCTAAGCATGTGCAGGTTGTCACTGCATTTCAGAAGTCTATAATATGGTGTGGCAATTTAGTGTTTTAAATCCCAGGCACATGGAGGCTGCTTCATGCCACACCATTTTGCCAAAATATTCATGCAACCAACAAAAACTGTTCTGCTAGGATGGTGAAAATCTGCACGGCAAGCTTCCATTCACAGAACATCATCTACAAATGCCCTATAGGAAGCTTGTTGGCCATATTAAAAACAGATGTTGGATGAGGACCATAGGTCTGATCCAACAGAGCTCTGCTGAGGTTCTTAACTTTAGAAGCTGAATTATATTGAGTAAGAGGAGCGCAGTATTGTCTACAATGACTGGCCATGGCTATCCAGAGTTGCGGACAGGTGTCTCTCTCCACCCTGTCTGGGTATGTCAGGGATTTAACATGGAACCTTTTGCACATATATGCTTTGGAATTGATAGAAACATCTGCGTGTATGAACTGGGCATTACTGCCTTGAAATTGCACTGAGATACATTGAAAAAACGGAACATTGGTGGTTTGGGATAATGAAAGATAAGACTGTTCTTCCATGACTGAATGTGAGACAGAAGTGTCTATAGACTTTGGAGTCGTTTCCCTCCCCCGCCTGTATTTATTAAAATGATTGCTTCGAGTCAATGACATTACATTGCCTCCCGAGACAGGTGAAGGTGCTTCCCTTTTAAAAGGAAGCCAAACATTTTCCAGAAGGGGGTATCCATGGAAACAGCTGAGCACATTTGTAAAGAAAGCCATGTGGGACAGGACAGAGGCCAGCAGGAGCATTCATGGCAACAGCAGACACGGCGGGGGAGAGAGAAAGGGGGTCATGGGAGGAATGAGAATGGCAAAGGAAAGAGATGTTGCTTGCCAGAATTCCAATCGGCCATTTTTCAAAGGATATATTTTGGACATGATTCAACTTGATGGGCTGCATTACAAAAGGAAAAGAACTTTCCCCACAAGGCACATTCTGTACCTCCAGTGTGTCACTTTATTTCTGAAAGGACAGATTATTTCTTAATGGCTACTCCACGTCAAAAGTAATTCTGCCAGGACGCTTGTAGTCATTAATTTTTGTGTTGCAAGCCATGTACATCTTCCAACTGCAGAACTTTAACTGCTGACTTCCTTCTAGAAGTAGAAATATATATGCAGTGTATGTGTGCATGGGTGGGTGTCAGGGAACCCACACACCCAATTGCCCAACACAATATATATATAATTTTTTTTGGGGGGGGGGGAATTCTCCTACCATGTCAGCAGCTGAATACAAAGAACTGTGGCAGTGGATCCAGACCCAGTTCCTTGAGATACTATTCAAATAGTGGTGCCCTCCAGATATATTGGATTACAGCTCCTGTCAGTCCCAGACAGCTTGGACAATTGTAGAAGAGTTTGGATTTGATATCCCGCTTTATCACTACCCGAAGGAGTCTCAAAGCGGCTAACATTCTCCTTTCCCTTCCTCCCCCACAACAAACACTTTGTGAGGTAAGTGGGGCTGAGAGACTTCAGAGAAGTGTGACTAGCCCAAGGTCACCCAGCAGCTGCATGTGGAGGAGCGGAGATGTGAACCCGGTTCACCAGATTACGACACTACCACTCTTAACCACTACACCACACTGGCTCTGTAAATTGTAATTTACAGGATGCAAATTGTAGTGCAATAACATCTGGATGGCACCATGTTGGCTAGTTTTGGTGTGAACAATACTAAGCTAGAGGGACAAAATGGCCTGACTCAGTATAAGGAAGGGATGGAAGAGAGTTTCATTTGATCCGCATTTCTAAGAGTACCAGCTGAATTAATAGCTTCCAAACTAACAGATTGGATCATAATTAGCTTTTGGATTTTGTACTTCTCTGACCACACTTTTTATGCCTTCAACCTTCCCAAACCTAGCCATCCACTTGTTGATGCTAGACTACAGTGACAGTTCAACTTAACACTTTGCAGCCTGCTCGTCTTCCTTAGATGTAATGCCTCCCTCTAGTATAAGGTTCTTATAATAAAATTTACTGCATACACAATATGGTTTTTCTGCAATGTTGTTTTGTGATATTTGTGACAAATATGTATCTAATTACAGCCTTTTCACACACATATGCTGGGTGGCGCTGTGATCTAAACCACTGAGCCTAGGGCTTGCTGATCGGAAGGTTGGCGGTTCAAATCCCCGCAATGGGGTGAGCTCCCGTTGCTATGTCCCAGCTCCTGCCAACCTAGCAGTTCGAAAGCACGTCAAAGTGCAAGTAGATAAATAGGCACTGCTCTGGCGGGAAGGTAAATGGTGTTTCTGTGCGCTGCTCTGGTTCGCCAGAAGCGGCTTAGTCATGCTGGCCACATGACCTGGAAAATCTGTCTGCTGACAAACGTTGGGTCCCTCAGCCAGTAAAGCGAGATGAGCGCCACAACCCCAGAGTTGTTCGTGACTGGACTTAACTGTCAGGGTTCCTTTACACACACACACACACACACACACACACACACACACACACACACAAGAAAATGGGGCAAAATGGACCTATGATTGAGCACATGCTAAAGTGACATAGACAGAACCTTCCATCCATAGTAAAAAGCACCTTTCTATGATATTTATCCATCCATCCATCCATCTATCTGGTCTTAGTACAGGGACTTTCCATCTATCAAATGTGCCCCAGACCAATTGCTTTAAAGCAAACGCTATCTTACAGTTCCTAGCAATAAAGTGCCTGCATTTCTTTTTCCACTGGTATTATACTAGACATTCATTACTAAACCTCAAAAACAACAAACATACTGCTAAATGGATATGCACATTCATAAGACTAAGAACAAATGTTTATTTTCATACCGTCTAAAAAATACATTGTTTGGGGGAACAAACAGTAATATTATATATATCGCCTAGAAAACGGCAAAGTGGTTTTGGAGACTGCATATTAGATGAAGGAAAAATGACACCTTATTACAATGTGAGAAGTCATTGCCTTGAGTTTTGCAGAGACTCCTTAGGGTTCGCATTGCAGCTTCGGATGTTAAAAAAAGCTAAAACAAAAGCTGCTAAGGCTTACATAAGCTATTTGAAAGCATACACAAAGCTTATTTGGGGGCATTATTAATGCAGTCTCCATTTAAATGTGTTTTGTTCAGCTGATCATCAAATTTGTGAATGCCTCCAAAGACAGTGCCTCAAGTTATAAATAAGAAACAGTGTTGTGCTTTCTTTTCCTGCATTTGTTTTCATGTGCCTGTTGGTTTCCCCAAACAATATTTTGCTCATTTCTGCCTGACCCCAAAGTAGGCACGTGTGTGTGCATGTGGGGAGGGTTGCATGTGCTTGGGGAAGAGGCAAGACATGGATGAAGTGTATGGGTGTGTGTTGTCTCCATACACAGGGCCAAACAAGTCTATAATGCCCATCCTTAACCCTCGTTGGCAATTCATTTTGGCACTTACCTTCTCACTCATTAGGTAGTGTTGGTGTAACTCTAGAGTGTAGGCTCTAATAGAAAATTATTTGCCTGTTGACTAGATTGTCAAAGGACACAGGTTTCCCCCCACTAAACTGAGTCTCAGGAGAGAAGGATTAGTTTTTATCCTGGACATTGGCAAACAAAAGGGTTGGTTACAATGACAACTATCCAATTTGCACTTCTTTAACCAACATACAAACAGAATCAACCGCAACTATCTAGATTCCCACTTTCCTGAATTTTGCAATGCTCTTATCCACTGAAATCTTGTATACAAAATGCATATATTAGGGAAAATAACATGCAAAAGTGCATTATATTAGGAGAAAGTGCTTGTACATGTATTGTCTTCACACAATACTGACACATTTTCATGAGGATTTTTTTAATAAAAACAACAACCAACCAATCATAAACTGCTGTGAAAGGAATTTCCACATCCAACATTCAATAATTTTTTTTTATTTTTTATTTTTTGGAGGGAGGCATTTATATACATCCCCTGGGCAAGACACAAATTTTAAAATAATAAAATAGACTGCTGTAATCCAAAGCTAAAACAATCATTACAATAACAGACCCACACAGAAGTCAGCATAAAAACAGTATAAACCATCACGAGACAGAAACAGAACAATAAAATCAGCACTAATGGCCAGCCCAGGAGCAACAAAATAGTTCAGAGAATGAAGAATAATTAATGCAATTTTTTTAAAAGGCCTGGTAAATTAAAAAGGCCATCTTCTGGCATCTAAAAGATTCCAACATAGGTGCCAAGTGAGTCTCTCTGAGGAGAATATTCCACCACTCAGAAGACCCTTTCCCTGGTCACCACCTGCCACTTCTCACTCTGGATGAATCTGAAGAAGGACCTTTGCTGAAGTTCTTAAGGTCAGGGCAGCCATATATGAAAAGAGGTGATCCTTCAGGTACGCTATTCCTAAGCCATTTAGAGCTTTGAAGGAGGGAGAGGGAACCTGTTCTTATAATCTCTGACCATGCACCATGCTAACTGGAGCGAATGGGAGTTGGAATCCAACAACATCTAGAGGGCCACAGGTTTCCAAACCCTGCTTGGAAAGTTAATAATACCAGCACTTTGAACTGGCATTCCAGAAATAGCCTGGAAGACAATTTTTATCTGGTTGGCTGGAGTCAGAACAACCTGGAGAAATTGGGCCTTCAGTATGCTCCACCAAGACTGCTCCCAAGCCCTTATTTGAAAATGGTGTCCAAAATGAGAATATCTCTGCAGGTAGCCAGTTTTTGGCTTGTGAGATTGTGGGGAGTAATTCCAGTTTCAAGAACTTCTGCATTTTCTCTGAGGTAATGAAAAGAAACTAATCCTGGACTGGCAACGATATGTATGCTAAAACTGAAATGTTTTCTGGCAACTGTACTGCTCTGTTTTGTTTTGTTTTGTTTTGTAACAGAGTAAATGAAAAGAGAACCTTAAGCATTTATCTTTGCACTACTTAACACAGTTCTACATTTATGAGCTCCCAAACCAGGGAGTCCCAAACTAACCCACTTGGAGAATCACTTTTCCCCTTGAAAGAGAGGGGGAAATCATTAACTTTTCTGCTTAACTGAGCACAGGAAAGACTTTCCCTCTGATGCTGTGCTGCACAATTCCCCATATTTTCCTACAAGCAACAGTCTTATTATTAGATGCCTCCGTATATTTTTCTAGCAAGAAAGTTAATAAAAACTCACTGTTTTTTAAAAAATATTTTTTACAGAGTCCATGTCTTCCTGTAGCTCATAAATCAAAGCTGCTCCAGATACTTTGGATCTCATCTCTCTTTTCAGTGCTTTTGAATTACTGAATAGTAATTTCCTTCCTTACTTCTTTTTTTGTTTTGGTTGCACACTCATGAAATGTGTGTCTCAGTGATATCTAATAGCTTTTGGGCAAAGTGAGTGATCTGCTACATCCCAGAAATATTGCTTGACAATGCATGCAAGAAAATCCAGATAAGCTATTCCAAGTCAGATCTTCCTTCTTTAATGGAGAGGCACTCCATCCTTTTTCTAATGTTTGAAATCTTGGCATCTCTGCTAGATGTCAAGCAGGCTTCTAGAGTTTCTCTGTCCAAGGGCCTAGGGCTATTGCTAAGTGTCATGAGGCATGCTTGTTACCTTGCCACATCCCTAAGGTGGAATCTACACACATAAAAAATGCTGTGGAAATGCTTTTTAAAAAAAAACAAAGTTTTGAAAAATATATTGAATTTTCCATAGCTCACCATTGCCATCTAGTGTCACACTTGTATATTGCGCTTTACAAAACACTTGAAACGTTTTATTTGCAGTTGTATGGCTGAGTCCCAAGAAGCCCTTAAAATCAGGGAGAAGCTCCATTTTGACTTTTGGCTGTGGGTCAGGTCCTGATTGGCCAGTATATCATTGTATATAACTGTACCACTGTATCACACTGAATCAAGAGAACTAAGAAGCAGAGAATTGTTGAAACAGCTTATTAAATATTGGGAACTCCATGGAGCTCACTCCCAGGTAAGTGTGAATAGGTTTCCAGCCTAAAAAGAGTTAGAAGAAACAAAATGGAGGCACAGAGAATAAGTAATCTACTGAAGTAGTTTGGAGGCAGAAGGAGAGAAACATAGTGATCATTTGGAAAGAGGTAGGGACCCAAATACAGTGGTACCTCGGGTTAAGTACTTAATTCGTTCCGGAGATCCGTACTTAACCTGAAACTGTTCTTAACCTGAAGCACCACTTTAGCTAATGGGGCCTCCTGCTGCTGCCATGCTGCCAGAGCACGATTTCTGTTCTCATCCTGAAGCAAAGTTCTTAATCTGAAGCACTATTTCTGGGTTAGCAGAGTCTGTAACCTGAAGCGTATGTAACCTGAAGCATACATAACCCGAGGTACCACTGTAAGTTTTAAAAAAGAATTTTGGAAACAGTTGCATGCTTATAGCCAGAAGAGGGAGAGGGAGATAAAGCGCAGCATCACTTACTTAAAATTGAGAGGGAACTGGATCAGAGGACAACTGAGAAAATGACGGGGAAAAGCAAAACTAATTTGTTACAGTGGAAGAAGTAGGCATAATATTACAATCAGGTAGTAGTAATAAAGGAGAGACAGCAGAATTATTACCCAAAATATATAGACCAAAGGCATCTGAAGAAGTTGTGGAAAGAATGGTCAAAGAAGGAGGTTGAAAAAGAGAATTAAAATAGCAGGCAGATGTGGCCAAGAGAAGAAGAACAGAGAAAAGATTTAAAAATGAAAAAGACCAGGTGGAGGAAAACATGAATGTATAATTAGCAAAACCAGGCATAGTGAGATTTACCACAGGTCTTGTCAGTGGCTCTGACACAAGTATGAAAATAGTGTCAGGAAGAGGAGAACTGCAATGAATATTTTTGACACTTCAATGTGGCTTTGAGTAGCAGTTGCTGGCATTTTTGAATATTGTGCTCAGGCCCTGTCTGCAGGGTTACTCATAGGCATCTGGTTGGCAGCTGTGAGAACAGAATGTTTGACTTGATGGGCCTTTGATCTGACCCTGTAGGGTTCTCCTTATGTTCTTAGAACCAAGGCTAAGACAGAATGGGAAGAAGAAAATCAAATTGGGGGGTCTAGGTATATAAAGTATCTGAAAGTAGATGTGGCCTAAAATAACAACAACAACAAAACAAGTAAATGAAAGATAAAGACATGAAAATACTGGATGGTTTTTTTTCTTTTTTAAATGTTTTTGTTTTTTCTTTCTTATTGTTTTGTTGTATTGTTGTTTTTTATTGTATTTTTTTATTTTTGAAGTATTGTAATTTTTATTGTTTGCTTTTCTTTTTTCTGTAATTGTTAAACTTTAATAAATATCATTTAAAAAAAATAAAATAACAACAACAACAACAACATAATAATAATAATCTGTATTGCTTTATATTTTTATGATTTTTAAAAGCGGTTTACAACCCACATTAAAACATCAAATAAAAGAATACAGAAGGAAACATTACTGCAGAAAGTGAAATATAAAGGATATTTTCAAAGCAGCATTTATTAACAGGAAACTAAAACATTATCTTAAAGATTTCAAAAGAAAACATTATGAAGGTGGTCAGCTACAGAATGCACATTTAACACAGCAAAATGAACCCCCCAAAATTATCTTAAAACATTTCAGAAAGAATCATTGCTAAAGTGAAATCTAAAATGCACATTTCAAACAGCATAATTAACAAGAGAATAAAATATTACCACAAGCATAGAACATATTGGCTGCCGTTGCTGCCAGTCCTTCAAATGGTGGTTCATGGCGAGTGGCAGCTGTGAAAGCTCAGGCTCCATGTCTTGGGCCTTTGCTAAGAGACAGCCAAGATGGTCTCTGGCCTCTTCAGTATCCTCATCTTTTGTAGCTTGAGCCAGTCAGGGCTCTGCCCTCCCAGGCCAGGTGATAAAGGGCTTGCAGGGCAGGGAGCAGGTTTTACAGGACTACAGAATATGGTCTCATAAAATTATATGTCTCTTCCCTTGCCACTTGCTATATTATACTCACTAATACTTCTTCTCATTCTCATTTCCATGGCACTGACCCATTGTCCTCCCCAGGACAGGAAATCTGTACTCCAATAATAATAATAATAATAATAATAATAATAATAATAATAATAATAATAATTTATTATTTATACCCCGCCCATCTGGCTGGGTTTCCCCAGCCACTCTGGGCGGCTTCCAACTGAATATTAAAAACAATACAGCATTAGACATTAAAAACTTCCCTAAAGAGGGCTGCCTTCAGTTGTCTTTTAAAAGTAAAATAGTTGTTTATTGTCTTGACATCTACTGGGAGGCCGTTCCACAGGGCAGGCGCCACTACCGAAAAGGCCCTCTGCCTGGTTCCCTGTAACCTTACTTCTCGCAATGAGGGAACCGCCAGAAGGCCCTCGGCGCTGGATCTCAGTGTCTGGGCTGAACGATGGGGGTGGAGACGCTCCTTCTAAAGCTAGGGGAAGGAGAAGGGACAAGAACGCAGAGATCACATGCGCTTCTCTGCACTTTATTTCTCTTTTTATCACCAGTTTGGTGGCTCATACATGTGTGCCAAATATATTCATTTCCAGTTATGAATATGCTCTGAAAATAAATGGAAATTATTTTGGGAAGTGCATAACAGTATGAAGATAATGAAGTCATCAGGATTTTGTCGGGGGGCGGGGGGGAAATGATTCACAAGTTAAATATATGCCTGTATGTATTTAAAATACTTCTGATTACTTGTGTTACAAACTGAAAGTGAACGTTGAATAGAAGTAAATATAGTACATCAGTATGTGTTTGAGAGATAGTATGCATGCACAAACGGCAAGAATAATATTTTTGTCTCCTTTAAAAATACTGTGGTGACTGTCAGATGTTACACTAAAACAATTACCCTTAAGACTGTGTACTGGCAGCTTCTGAATAGTTTTTTAATAGATAACACATCACAGAATCATAGAGTTAGAAGGGACCTCCAAAGGTCATCTAACCCTCTGCAATGAAGGAATCTCAACTAAAGCATCCATGACAGATGGCCATCCAACCTCTGCTTAAAAACCTCCAGTGAAGGAGAGTCCACAACCTTCCAAGGGAGGCCATTCCACTGTTGAACAACCCTTACTTCCTGAAGTTTAGTTGGAATCTCCTTTTTTGTAACATGAAGCCATTAGTATGTGTCCTACCCTCCAGAGCAGGAGAAGCCCATATTATGTTGTGAACTGCCCTCAGATCTACGGATGAAGGACAGTATGCAAATTTAATAAATAATAATAAAAAGATTATTTTTTGTGTATTAAGATTTCAGAGGTCAAAGAGAACTATGAACCATAAGGTTTCCATTCTTGTCATGACAGTTCATAGATAAGCCCCATGTTCCTGTGGACAGGTAAACTATACAAACTATTTTGTAGCGTTCCTCAAGGAATTCTTCAAATTGTTGTGTCCCGCCCACAGCTTTCTAATTCTATACATCCAGAAAGAGGAAACTGAATTCCTTTTGCAATTTTGTATCCACCATACTCTTTGTCAGAGCCACAATGCAGCATTGTATTAAGAGTCTTTACAGCATTTGGACAGTATTTGTTTGGTTAGCAAGATTTGACGAGATTATAGGAGTGGTGTAGCATAAAATGATATTTAAGTTGCACGGAAATACTGATATTGCAATGAGCATACTAAAATAGTCATGGATAAAGAAAACAGCAGATTTGACTAAAATCCTGGGGGTTTCAGAAGGGATAGGCTGAGCAGCTAATTTTATCTTGTTTTGGTGTCTTTGGCACTCAATCATAGGTGTATTACTTCCTGCTTCATTGTACTGTTTGTGTCACTGCATCCTGTCCCATCTTATTGCATACTGGGATGCCACTGTATGCATTTGTGCACACTTTTTACATAAAATACACACCTATATGTAAAATAATACTTTCCAATGCTGTCCTCAATAAAATGTACATTTTGTATGCATCTTCTTCTGCTAACCACCCCCTTCCTAATTCTGTGTACTCTTTTAGCACCAAAAATGCATTGCAAAATTCAGAGAGGCGTGTGATCCAAATGGGAGTTCTGTTTCAATCTGACAACAAATGTGTGGGCTTTGGATGAGATCAATCTGCTGTGAAAATTGTACTAAATGAATTCTTCTACCTCCCCTAAGATTTCAGGAAGACTATCGGAATATTCAGGATAATATTCAAAGTTGGTGGATCCATGGTGCTTGAGCCACAATTACTATTGTCCCAAATTTGATCTCTGAGCAAAACAGTATGGCTCGGTGGCAGAAGAACTTTGTATGCAGAACTTGACAGGTTCAGTCCCCGGCAGTAGGGATGGGAAAGAGTCTCGTTCAAAACCCTGGAAAGCTGGTGTTAGTTTTGGTAGACAGTATTGAATGAGAGGGACCAGTGATTTGCCTCAGTTCGAGGCAGCTTCCTATATATGCTTATGTGTCTCTGTTAATATTTTATAAAAGGAAGTGATGATGTATTGGCAGCAAACTCCCCAATGCAATTTCCAAAAGCTCTTTGGCCAAGGTAAGCTGCCATGCACCACAAATCCATGCTTGTGGTGACTTCTTATTTTGGGCAAAGTAGACCTACTTATGCCTGTGACACTACTGGCAGATCGCGTCCTCCCTTAAAGAGGGCATGTGTTGCGGTGAGACCTGCCTGGCAACCAAACCCTGTGTTGTGGGTGGGTATGATTGGATAGCCACAACACCTAATTGGTAGGTCCCTTGATGCAGGGTTTAATCAGGCCAATGGGACACAGACTAAATGGATCAAGGGACCTATATATACACCTATGCATGTGAGCTTCCTCTTTCGACTCATGCATCGGAACACCTGCCCACCTCTCCCTATATTTAGGGCTTGTGCGCTTGACCTTGCTATGTCATCGTGTGTCGTCTGTCGTTGGGACAGGGGCGTGGCAGGAATTTCTCCCACTTGGCTGATTGGCTGGTGCCATTTGGGTTTCGCCTGCCGCGCAGCAAATTGTCACAACTTGTAAGGTTGCTGATAGGCTTTGGTTCAGGTGATAGGGATGGGAGAACGCTCTCGCCATCCCTATGTGAAGGGTATTCCGTTAAAGGAATTCAGGGACTTGATGGTTTGGTCAACCCCTGAGAGGGGGTTGTGCCCGTGCCTGAGTCCATGGGGGCATTAGGGTGGCAGAGATAGCCTGTTCCTGGCTTTCTGCCCAACCAGGTTTTCGCCCTAGGCTGACCTATGCTGGTGCCCTGGGTCAGTGCTACCTGCAATGGTGCAGGGAGCTAGTCGAACCAGAGCCTATGCAACTGCTCATTTGCTGTAATCAATAAAGTTGTGGCCTAAATTCTGCCAAAAACCAAACCAAAATTTGAGTCTTGTCTGAATTTATTTACGGGGAAGGTTTAAAGGTCTGAACACACAAGTGCCACTTCATGTGACAATTTCAATTGTGCACATACTGTACACATGACAGAATACAAGTTGTCTAAATTTAAGAACTCTGACATTAATAGGCATCTTACTTTCATTGCTAAGCTAAACTGTAGCTCAGTTAAAGCCACAGGTATAGTTGGTGATATTCAGGTAGCATATACAGGGATTGGGCCCTAGTTTCCCACTCATTTGAATGGCTGTGGCAATGGAAAGTTAAGCCTTCTGGAATCTTAACAAAGATAAATTGCTCACTGTCACTGGGCATGCATAATTGCACATAAGTTCTCTGCACTTGTTGAAGAGACAACACATTTTATCCAACACTGTTCATGACTTATTAGCCTAGTGTTTTATCGCTTTGCATTGCTGACAATGAAGGATACTGCATGCACTCAAACACTGTCTTCATTCATGGGATGAATACTAACAAAACATTAAAAAGTGCTGCCATAATGCACCTGAGTAATTTATTGGTTTCTTGATTGATAGATTCATTTTGGAAAGTATTGTAGTGCCACATTAGATCATTAGTATTCCTTCTTTGGGCACCGCTGATGATAAAATTCGGACTCAGAATGTGTTGAAGTTGTCAGGAGTATGCCGAGTTAAAGGATCAAAACCGCAGGTAGCATTAGCTATAATATTTTTCATTACCATTTTAACACACTTGGATGGAGACAATGCTATTATCCAGGTAACCAGAACATTTAAATTTCGGGAGAGTTTTAAATGTGCACTGAATGACCCTTTTGCTGCCTCTGTTGCCAGGTAAGATGGAGCAGAATAGGCATTATTCAAGAGGCATTAAGTTAAATAGAACAGTCATGTGTGGAATGGGCCACTTTACTCTTTGCTGTTTCAAAATGAGCACACAAACTCATACAGGCAATACTGTTTACTTCTTTAGCTAGAGAAACTTCTTGAGCATGATCAAAGTCAGTGTTTCAAAGATTGGTTTTCTAGAGGGCTACATTTCTCCAGAAACTACATTTGCCCTTGCATTTTGTTTATTTCCTTATTTACCCTTCACCCTTTTGAGCTATTCATCTTTTTTGGGGACTTGTTTGGAGTAAAGCTTCATTAGATGGACATTGACTTGTTCATTTGTCTCCAAGTAAGTAAAAGTACACTGTTTATATAGATAGTAAAGGTAAAGGGACCCGACCATTAGGTCCAGTCGTGACCGACTCTGGGGTTGCAGCGCTCATCTCGCTTTATTGGCCGAGGGAGCCAGCATACAGCTTCCGGGTCATGTGGCCAGCATGACTAAGCCGCTTCTGGCGAACCAGAGCAGCGCACTCAAACGCCGTTTCCCTTCCCGCTGGAGTGGTACCTATTTATCTACTTGCACTTTGACATGCTTTCAAACTGCTAGGTTGGCAGGAGCAGGGACAGAGCAACAGGAACTCTCCCCGTCGTGCAGATTCGAACCACTGACCTTCTGATCGGCAAACGCATGAAGCTCAGTGGTTTAACCCACAGCGACACCCGCGTCCCTTGTGTATACAGATACATACTGAATAAGTTGCTCTTAAGTTGTTCCTCCATTCTTGTAAGGCGGCTTTTGCAGAGTTCCTCCTTCAGCCTGTAGCCCCCACCATCCTTAATGGCTCCCCAAACACAGGAGCAATTGGGGGTCTGCTGCAGGGGGCTGCAATGGAAATGGGTACCACTTTCTATTCATGGAAGGAATGTTAGAATGCAAACTGTAGTTTTAGAGGGTTGCATGTGGTAGTGGTCTCCCACCAGATTGCCCTGTTTATGGGTTATGTCCATTGTCACAGGAACAGAGAAAGCTACGGTATACTGAGACGGACCATTGGTCCATATAGTTCACGATAGGCAAAACTGACTGACCTGCTCTCTAGGGTTTCAGCAGGGGACATTCCTAGCCCTGTTGCAGGCAATTCATGTGCTGTACCACTGACCTATGGTGCCATGTCTTCAGTATCTACATTGCAAGAAAGTTCAAAGAAAACATTTTTATACATGAATTTAAATCTTTGCTTTGTCTTTTCTGTCCTGCTTTTTCTTAAGCTTGAGGATACAGAAGTTTATTGCCTTCATTTGCATGGATGTCCACAGATCATATAGTAACTAAGACTGAATAACTAATTGGAACTGTATCGTATTGAAGACTTTCTTTAAATAATAGAAGTAATTTCATCCTCCCATATTTTATTCAGCAACTTGTCTTCAAACTGAAGATTTAAACTTGAAAGATTCATTAATGCCTTCTATAATTATATAAGCTCTCAAAAATTTGTTTTGACTTGATATAATTATCATTTGCATATACTAATTGAAATAAATTTGCTTGTGTAAATCAGAATACCTCTTTGCATATAACCAACTTTTAATAGCCATGTAATTTTGTAAAATTCCATCATCCTCTTAAACTAGATCTTATGCTCTAATTTGTCAGTGCCTAACATGCAAAGTAGGCATATACTTACTATATCTCTTGAAGGTTTCACTTAATTTTAATTACCAGACTTCCTTTCAAGTCACAGAAGTGGGAGGCACCCATTGCCTTTCACTTTGGGCTCACAGAATCATACTTTATGAACGATTACCTAATAAACATGCTATTACTGGAAAAGGCCCTGGCATTATTTAATTACTTAAGAAGGCAAGCTAAAAACACTGTTGCACAGCAGAATCAGCTGGACTTTTATTTGCTTTTTACAAAGCAGCATCCCACAGAGTGTGAGTTAGAGCAATAAGGAGCTGTAAATCCAGTCGGCTCTATGAGCCATGAACTTCTTAACCAACTGGACATTCTCATTAAAAACTTAAAGTTTTATGAGCTGGATAATAACTATTTTGTAAAAGTCGGTAAAATATGGATGCCCGCTCTAAAAATCAGATTGTGTGTGCTTGTAGCTGGCCAGGTATCTTCTTACATATTATACAGTTGCATCTGATTTGATTAGTTGCATCGAAAGTCAAGGTTGGTACAAAGGTTTTTGCTGCCCTAGGTAAATGAAATGCTTTCCACGTATTTTATTGTACATTGAGCATCATAACACAATGGTACATTAAATTAATAAGAATTAACCAGGATATGGTGTACTTGTTTTCAATTCTAGCATAATATGATGTACTTGTTTTCTATTTCTGCATGATGTACTTGTTTTCCATTTTAGTTCATAGGAAGGAGCTTTTGGTTCTTTCTCCCCACTCAGTGAACCTTGAACCTTTGTTCTAAAGAGAGTTGAGTGTCCAATCTGCAGTCCTTCTCCTAAGGGTTGTCTCTAAAGAGCATCTCTTTCTGTTTTGCTTCCTCCCTTGCACTGGCAACTTCCAGATTGGATTGCTGCAATGCTTTCTATGTGGGGCTACCCTTGAAATTGGTTGGGAGGCTGCAGCTGGTGCAGAACATGGTGGCTAGGTTGCTTGTGGTTTTTTTTGTTTTGACTGCCATTTTGCTGCAGGGCCACATTCAAGGTTGTGGTACTAACATATAGGGCCCTATACAGCTCAGACCCAAGTTATTTAAGAGATTGCTTTAACCTTTATATATCTAGTAGGTCACTGTGGTTTACAGGAGAGCTTCTCCTTCAACTTCGGAAGATCTCAGGAGCCCACTCCACAGAAACTCAAAGCAGGGATTTTAGTATGGCAGTCCAGCATTCTGTTGAGATATGACAGGTGCTCATTATCTGCATTTTCCAAAAACAAACAAAACGAAACAAATGAAGACATTTTTGTTCTAAGCATTCCCAGCTGGATGAGTAATCACTGCTGTGGGTGTCTGTTTTGTTCTTGGTTTTTGTTTAAATTTGCTATTTTCTCTGTTGCCTTAAACTGTTTTTCAGCCATTTTATAGCATTTTATACATCATATTGAGATGTGTGTGGAAGGTGATAAATCAATACATAATGCTGTGCCTATGTATGCCATGAGTGGCCACTGCAGACCCAAAAGATGCAGTTGTATTAATTACAATGCAGGACACATCATCCAGCAGACAAGCTGCTCTACCGCCTCTCTGCCCTTCCATCAAACTTGTAGGTGCAAGAAGTTTTCCTCCAACACATTTAATTAGCTGTACCAGGTATCCTTGGAATTCTGGCTTCCCCTGAAGTTGCCTGGTTTGTTTGTCTCCAGAGTTAGGCCAGCCTCACTGAAAGCCATCAAGTTACCAGGTTCTTACCACAGGCAAGGTCCATAGATGCTGGTTATTGAGCATAACAATAAGTTTTGATTTGATAGGGCCTGCAACATACACAGTGCTTGGTAATGGTGTTGAAAGTTCAGCTTGGAGAAGCACCTGGATGAATAAAAATGATGCCTTGTTTCCTGGTTATAAATCCCTTGGCAATTCTTTTTCAACTCTGTGCTATTTTTATGGGCTTGTTGGACATTTTTGGCAGCATTGTTAATTAAGCAGACGTTATCCCTGATTAATGTAGTGTGAGCTACTCCTGAAGTACTATAAATAATAAGATGATTAATTGCTATATCTGAATTCTGTCGTTCTTTAAATACTTTATAGTGGGACTGGACTGCTTGGATGAGATGTCCCATTCTCATTATGTTCATCAAGTGCAGAGAACTCTCTCTGCCTCTTAAAAGGTTTATTTCCCTTGAGAGAGACCATAGGCAGAGTTCAATTGGAAGCATTTTCTTCCTCCTGACTTGGAGTATATTAAAAACTGAGTGGGGCATCCTTTTGAAGCTGCACTTTGGGAGAAGCTATCTGTAAATTATTACAACGGTTATTGAAACAGGGAACTAATGTTAAGTTTTGACTACTATGTGAGTGAGAAGGGATTCCCCCTGTACCTTTTCTCCTTTTTTCATCAATGGCAAAGGCTGGCTCAAAGTAGACCTTCAGTTCCTATAGCTGTTACCTTTTTCAGTTAATTCATTATATTTTACCATGAAGCTGTGACAAGGGGAAGAGGTTGAGACTGCCAGTATCTGAAGGCAAAGTTTCGTGTCGAGCACCACTTTAGCAACGGGTGTGCAAACAATTACTCCACACACATTCTTATAGGTGATGTTTCCAAGACCAACATTGTGTTTTGAGTCCTGTCCTGAATGAGGACAATTATCCTTGCACCTTCAAGGCTCCAAGCATGGGGTAGGCGTAGTGGAAGTATAGAAGACCCTTGTCACAGTTCCTTCACAGTTCCTGATAGTCCAGGAATAGTACAACTGATGGGAAATGGAGTATGCAGATTTGTTCCACCACCTGAATTGGACCTGTTCTTTGCTCATGGATCCATTCAGTTTGAACATAGTCAGGTAGGCATAGGTGTGACTGAATGGGCAGGAAAGTCTTTCAGTATGTTTGAGGTGGAGCTTCAGGCCTACAGAAGTTGTGGAATCTGGGAAATAAGGAGCTAGGAACAGGAAGAGAGAGGAGACAGTAGGGGAACACGAATAGAAGAAGGCATCCTATATGCTAAAGATGTCTCTTAGAAAAACCCATGAAAGATCTGGATTTGCCCTTCTCTTATGCAGCAGCTAGCACCCTCATCTTATATAAGGCAATGCTATGGGAGATAGTGAGGTTTGGTATGGAAGCTGACTGCTGCAGAAGCAGACATAGAGTGGTAGGAAAGATCAAACAGTTTTGCACCCAGCTAGCAGCTGCATATTGCATGTGGAAGGTAGAAATATCACCCAGGCAATTCCTATGTAGCAACTGAATTTAAAAAATCCATACTGTAGGTGTCTCCTGGGTGATTTGCAGACTTCCATATGCATACACAGTTTCCGACAGGAGCATCAAGCTTGTGGCTAGAGGTGAAATGTTTTCGCATTGAGCTCTGTACTTGAGGGACTGCTGTATCTGTCTGGTGGCTATAAATGATCTCAAGGAAAGATCCCAATATAAAGTAATCCATATTTATCTGACAGCTGCCTTGGCTGTACAACCCAGGCTCACAAGATTACTACAAAATGAAGCCACAGTAGCCTCCTCTGAAGGCCCATTCTGTGAGTTACACAGCTGCATGAAGATACCGTTTTGAAAGCCTGAGTACAGGTTGCAGGTAAAATTAAAGAACTGAGCTGCTGAATTACATTTGCTTCCTATAAATCGACTATGTTGCTTCATTCATCAAAGGGGCAATATTGTGCTTTCCACAGGGAGACTCGTAGTTTAGGCATGGACAGAGAGTGGGGACATTAATTTAGGAGCAAGATTGCTTTTTATCAGTCAAAGTTATATCTTAATCCATTGTTCAACTAAGAAAAGAAAATTAATATATTTCCATAATTGGATGGGGTAACTCAAGATGTCTGGTGAAAATTAATTGCTGGTGAGCTCTCTTTTATTGGGGATAATATTTCTTCTCTTTATGAGCACAGTTGCATGTTTGCGGATATCTTTGCTACACTCACTGATAACGAAGAAACCAAATCCTAACACATTTATGGATGCAAAAGAAATAAAAATAAAAATATAGCTTTTCTCAGAAGATAACAATCTTGGCGTCAAAAATACAAAAATCCTGTAGTGTGAATGTCAATTAAATTGGCATTTGTAAGGAACATATGAAAGATCCGGTCGAAGTTAAGAGTGTTTTGAAGCCATTCCAATGTACTGGTGATGACCTGAAAGCCCGTAACAGTTTTGGACCGGGCTATCTGAAGGACCACCTCTTGAATGCAGCTGCCCACGTGGAAAACACAAGCATATAAGAAGAGCTCTGTCTATCTAGTCCATCATTTTATTCTCACAGGGGTCAACAAGAAGCCCATGAGAAGCCAACATGAAAGACATGAGAGCACAATAGCAGTCTTCTGCTCATGATCCCCAGGAACTGGTTTTCAAAGCCATGCTTCTTCTCATCATGGAGATAGCATATAGCCCTTGTGCCTAGTAGCCATGAAGCCATTGATGGAGTTATCCTCTGTGAATTTGTCTAATCTCCTTTAAAAGGCTATACAAGCTAGTGGCTATTGCCACCTTTTGTGGAAGTAAATTCCATAGTTTTTCTATGTGTTGCGCAAAGAAGTACTTCCTAAGATCGCCAACAGAGGATCTCCTGTGGGCCCCAAAGGACCCCCCCCCCCCACTAGCAACATATCCATTTGGAACCAGGATGAGGGCCATTTCAGTAGCCATGCCAGGCTTTGGGGAAGCTCACTTTGGAACCTCATTGATGGCTTTTTCATCACACTAAGAAGGCTTCTTGATAACATTTAGTTTTCCTGGAAACTGCTTTAAAGGTTTTTATTAGATATTTACTGTACTGATTTAGGTTTATACCTGCCTGTAATGAGTGAACCTGCAACACTTTCCACACAAAAACACACACATCTTGGGTGACTTTTAACATGTAATTGCTGATCAGTACTGGAAGTGGGCCCAATAGCCCACTTAAATTAAATGGGTTCAGATTACAAAAAAGGGGATTTTGACTAAGCATTAGGAAGAACTTTTGGATGGTAAGAGATGTTTGACAGTGGAATGGGCTCCTTCAGGGGGTGGTAGATGCTCCTTCACTGGAGGTTTTTAAACAGAGGTTGGATGGCCGTTTCTGCATCACAGAGGGTTAAACTAGATGATACAGAACTGGCCCACACATGAGGCAGGGTGAAGCACCCACTTCAGGCAGCGGAAGCACAAGAGGAAGCACTCTGCCCGCCCCACTGCTGCTGCTGCTATCAGAACACCCCACTGTTGTCAGCGAGAGGGCGGCATTCCAGTGTGCAGCATTCCCACTCATCTTCTCCACCTCTGGGCAGAGAAACAGAGTGGCATGCCTCAGCTCCTCCTGGCGGAAGTGATGAGGAGCAGAAAAGGGGCACAGAAAAAGCAAGGGGCAGGAGGCGGCAACGGACTCAGGTGGCGAACGGACTGGGCTGCCCCTGAGATGCTCTTTGTGGTCCCTTCCAACTGTACAATTCAAAGTTACTGTGCTAACTCACAGAATACTCTGTCTGTGTGTGCACTAGGTACACATAAGAGTAGGCAGCTCCAGCTCAACCAGTACAGAAAATGTACAATTGCTGTCATTCAGCAGTTCATTTGGGGTCGAGTAGCTACATTCTTCCCTCCTCCATTTCAAGACATACAGTTCTTAGAAGAGAGGGGAGGCACGCAGCCATGTATCAGATCACCCAGTTGTCAGCAGGAAGACATATAGTTTAATTCATGTTCTGCAGCTCTATCTTTTGGAAGCGGCAGGCTTCTTTTGTAATAATTCTTTCCCATAGGGATCACAAGAACAACAGGGGGAGTGAGGGAATAATCCTAAGGGACATACACCAAAAACTATTTCATTATGTCGAGAAAATGTTCCACAATGCCAATGTTTTTAAAAACCAGACTTCTCAAAGGGAATCTTCTTGATATAACCTTCTTGAAATTTAGAAATCAAGGTCAAATTACAATTGAAATAGAGCTGGAAATAAAACTTTATTGAAATAGCTTTTGGAAAGGTGAGACTTTACGGGAGGCTTTTTAAAAGAATATAAATTATGGATCCCTTGGGGTGTAAAAGTTCTGGTGAGACTCTTCCAGGCCATGATCCACATAAAGTTAGCTGGAACAGATGAGTAAAGGGGATATTCACTGACAAACTCAAGAGCTATTTTTCATTTTTCTTCACCGTTAGTTTTGCAGGCATGCTTTGTACATGTTGCTCCATGAATTATCATTAAAAAGAAGTTTATTTACTGCCATTCATCACATAACATGAACTAAATTGAAACCCAACTTTGCAACTTTTGTCATAATAAAAAAATATTCACCCAAAAATCCATTTCATTCTAAACCTAATTATACATTAGAAATAAAGCTACTTCTAAATAAAGCCCTATTTTTTTAAAAAAACTACTTCATCAGAGCTTATTAATAAATATTGTGAGTTGTTTTCTTACATGAGGCAAGTTCTTTTGAGGCTATGTATTTTAATACTGAGCTTGTGGATATTAATGTGGTCTGATGATCAAGTTGGTAAACTGATGATGATTATTTGGAGTTCTTATCTCAGGTTTGTTATCCCATGTTCATGTGATTATCTTTTATCTTCTTTAGTCCTGATCCCCAGAGCAATGATACTATGAAGAAAACTGCAGTGCGATTTCACATGCCATCTATTTCTTACGAATGCTCCCCATGTAGTTGAGAGCCTGCTGGTTCCCAAATCTTCTGTTTAAACACACCTGTTCATAATTGGAAGACTACAGTATTAAGTGCTGCAAATCAAATACAGGTCCATGTTATCACTTGATGCCAACAATGTTTTCCAGTGCAGTCATGCATAAAGTGTTGAATAATCAAGCAATGGAATATCAAGGGATGAGCATGGATGTATGAACCCACCCTCCCACTCAATAAAGTAAATACCAGCTACTACCAATTGAAATGGCATCTTTCTTATAATATGTGAGGTACACTGATATTTACTGTAAGATTGGAAAGAATGGGTGATATCTACTCCGATCATTCATTAGCGCAAGGATTTTTGCTTGTGCAGTCGGGCAAATATGACTGTCATAAGAATTCCAAAGCTAGTACTCTATTATAAATGTTTTGAAAAGGCAATGGAAGCACACATGGTTTGTTTGCTCTAACAGGGAGAGTGGAAAGCCTACTTGCTGCACACACTGACATCCATTGTTGGACCAGGGTCAAAATGTCTTGCTCCAAACTTTTCTAAGCCCTGCATCATTTATCCGTTCAATAAATTTTTCATCTCTTGCTCACCTGTGATTAACACTATCATGTAAGCTAAAGGGAAATTTCATGCCTTGAACTCGGTGCCAAATCCTTAATACAGAAAAGGGAACTTGACTTTGATATTCAGTGTTTCCTGTGAGAATAACTCACAGTGACAGTGTGAGGAGAAGAGAACTGCAAAGTGGCAAAGGCAGTTGAATATGTGCAAGGAGAAATCATCCTTGTTCCTTTAACTTCTCCTGTTTAACTGTACATTACTGAGGTCTGGTAAAATCTCTTAATTAAGATGTAAGGATATTCACTGGGATCTCTATGCATGCATTATTAGTTATTTGTTCTAATAACTTTTGTGGGGAGGAGTTTGGCTGTGCTTGCTAGCCCTCTCCCCAAGATTCTGTGTGGAAGGGCAAAGAATACCCACTTTTGATACAGGAGATCTTTCATTTGCAATAGTGAGGAGCTGGAATTCTTGGCCAGGATCCGGCAATTCATGCACTCCAATCCTTAACAAGTTGCTCTTCCTCCATGATGCAATCTAACTGATACTGCAAACCGCTGGTACTGTTGTTGCAACCGCGTTTGTTTGTTTTGTGCATCTGATCATCACTACTACAGTTATTTTAAATAGTTAAGATGATATGAACCTTTGATGTACTCATTTAGGTGAACATTTACCACAAAAAAACAGCAGAACCAAGGAAGCCTCCCCTGATTCTCCAGTTCGAAAGCACATCAAAGTGCAAGTAGATAAATAGGTACCACTCCAGCGGGAAGGTAAACGGCGTTTCCGTGAGCTGCTCTGGTTCGCCAGAAGTGGCTTAGTCATGCTGGCCACATGACCTGGAAGCTGTACGCCAGCTCCCTCGGCCAATAAAGCGAGATGAGCACCGCAACCCCAGAGTCAGTCATGACTGGACCTAATGGTCAGGGGTCCCTTTACCTTTACTTTACCACAAAACAACAGCAGAACCAAGGAAGCCTCCCCTGATTCTCCAGAGTCATTTAAAATCTAAACTAGCATTCTGCCAAAGTACCTGCAACTCTTTTAATTACAGTTTCCAAGTATTCTACTTGAAACTTTCTGTATGCAAAGTATGTGTTATCCGACTGAGCAAGACCCCCTCCTCTAATTACAATTAGGACCACCAATTGCAGGGAGAGGAGGTTTAATCCTTCTTTCCCCAGCCACGATCCTGATACCTGGGTAACTCTTGTCTGGTATCAGTGGGAGATTTTCAGCCTAAGGCCATTAACCTTCCTTCCCTATCCATGCACACAAGTGCCAGTGAAAATCAGGTGCTCTGTGCCTGACATGGTTGCTAGCTATGCAATCAAAGTAACGTCTAGTTTGATCAATAGCATGGGTAGGCAAACTAAGGTCCAGGAGCTGGAGCCAGCCCAATCAGCTTCTAAATCTGGCCCGTGGACGGTCCAGGAGTCAACATGTTTTTACATGAGCAGAATGTGTGCTTTTATTTAAAATGCATCTCTGGGTTATTTGTGGGGCATAGGAATTCATTCATATATTTTTTTTAAAAAAAATATAGTCCGGCCCCCCACAAGGTCTGTGGGACAGTGGATCGGCCTCCTGCTGAAAATGTTTGCTGACCCCTGATCAATAGGCTCTACTGTCTGTGATGCTATAGTAGAATACACACAGTGAGTGGTAGTTCTTCTTGGATTATGTAAATCTGCCCATATTATTATTATTATTATTATTATTATTATTATTATTATTATTTATTAAATTTGTTAGTTGCTTTATCTTGCCCAACACAATCTAAAGTGACTCACAACCAGACATAATACATTCTGGCCAATTGGTGAAAAGTACACATGCAAATAATTTATTTAGGGTAATGTAATATGCTCCTAAGTACTAGTGTCCATGTTTGTTTGTGTGTGTTTAGACACGTAATGTGCTGTCTTGATCTGAGTCTTTTAAACAGACGCTTACAATTAAGCTATGTAGTCTTTAATAATCCTTTAATTTATAATAGCCATTATTCCTCATGATTATTTATATATTCTTCCTAACGTGCAATAATAAATTCTATTAAGCTGTGCACATGTATGATTAAGCTTCAGTGAATCATAAAGGTCTGGGGTTACATTTACCAGTTGTATTTTGCATTTCTAATGCATACTTAAGTTACTTTATATTTAGGTTAATTACAATTTTTAGCAAAGGAGATGACTCATAATAGTTGAGAGAAAAGGGACATCTGGTGTAGAACAATTGCATTAGATATGCAGTTTGGTATGTTGAGGGGGGAATCAGTATTTTAATTGTTAAATCTAATTATATTTTTCTCTTAAAATGCTATCATTTTAAAATAAATATGGATAATGCTCAGTGAATAATCTTTTTTTAAAAAATTCACTGAAGGGTATTAACATATACTTTCAGGAATATCTACTGTACAATATTTATTTATTCATTCATTCATTCATTCATTCATTCATTCATTTGCCAGTCAGTAACAATGTTCTCTGGGCGGCTGACAGTATCAATAACTCTCTTCGTATTTAAGGGAGCTACACAAGAGTTCAGCTATGAACATGGCTCTGTCAATTTTGAGAAGCAATAATAACAGTTATTGTTATTAATGTTGCTAATGCGTTTCTATATCAAATCAGTTTTCAAACTGAC